>NC_068360.1:51480033-51496022 GCF_020536995.1 Dreissena polymorpha
TCGATAACTTTATACATGTACATAACGCTTCTAATGTTCACAATTATCCGATAATCCAACATCAAACAAATAATCTTGAACATTTATGTCGGTAAATATGTTTGAGAATTTCATTAAAACAACCATTTGACTACGCCATTTTTCAGAAGTGTAAAGAGTACAGCGCATAATGTGGGACACAGCTTTCATTGGACAAACGTATTTAAATTTAGATTGATACAATACGATCTTACAAAAAAAACGTTTTATTGCGTCATACGCCTTCATGTAAAAAACGTTTTCCTTCTGGAAATTGTGCTATTAATGCATAATATTATCAAAACATTTTTTTTCACACGTAAAGCGTTGTAACAAATTAATATACAATTCAAAACAAATATACCATAAGTATAAATGTTCCGTTAAATTCCCAAATGAGAATAAAAATTTATAAGAATAATCCAAAACACTTCCGATGTTTTATGTTAACACGACGTTTACAAATGCTTTAAATATAGTCATCATATATATTTCCCGACAAAAGAGCGCGAAAATTATGCGGCAATGTACAAGGTCAAGGTATACGAGTGTGCAAGTATTGATTTTTTATACAAACTGTGTAGCGCAGAGAACATTGAATTCTGTTGTTTTCGGTTAAATGTTTCTTTGGTATTTTTAAAACAGTTATATCGCCAACAATTTGATATTTCTTTTAAAGTCAATTCAAATCAAACACGCCGTATCCGTATCGTTACTGATAGAAGTAAAACATAATACCTTGACTTGTATAATTTTTTTGTTGTGAGAGACCATCTGAGTAAACGTCGAAAAATATATCCAAACTGTTATTTTTTGTCAATGCCCTTTGATCCATTATCGCACTTAATTGGCAGCGCCATCCTGTTGTTTCTGTGATTGTCACATCTTTTCACAGTTTGAACACGTACAAAGAGTGCCAATTAGACACTTGAACAAACACTATCACCCGCTGGACAGTACACACTAAATAATCAAATGTTGAGGGTTTTTTGTTTTTGGCGTGAAAACCCAGAGAAATGCATGTGCATTATACATCATCATAAATTTATTGAACTCTGCGAACGCTAAGTGCTACATTGATATACTCGTGTTTTTTTTCAGCAAAACAAACACAATGTTTAACGGCTTTAATATATAGGCAATGATGTAATAACAACAAATTATTTACCACGATGTCATAATAACATGTACTTAAAAATAGAACAGTATATGTATTTCCGATTTCCGGCTTATCAAGCATTGTGAATGTATGTATAACGCTCGGAAAGTAAAGCGAGTAACACGAGTTATCCGCATTGGAGCCTGAAACAGAATTTAAATAAGTATAGCATATTTTAGTCCAAATAATTAGATGTAATCTACCGATTACATTTAACCTTTAAATGAAAGTGTAACTTAAACAATTTCCCGTATCTTAAGGCGCGAATATTTTGCTAAACTCTGTTAACAAAAGGGCTACACGTTATAATTCTTAATGAAATGCAAAAATAAGTATTAACATAATTAATAACATCAATTAACACACACAGTAAGATCAAAGTTTAAATGGAAAACTTATATCATATTTCTCGTAAGTTACCAAATTATTAGTTTCGTCGAAATCAAATACCATGTAGAGAAACAAGGTATTTATAACCGACCAATGACAAAACACTATGCAACTTTCAATTTACACAGTGCTACGCTACATGTATATTGCAACAATATGGAATTTGAACAGTGGTATTGTATTCGGGCCTTGAATATAATTGATTGTAAGTTTTAATAAACATTCTGCTAATGCATATAGTTAAATAATGTTTACATGTTATGTTAAATAATTATTGCATGATCATTGTTCTGCGCTGTTATATTAATTTGGAGCCGTTAAAGCTTCCGACATTACTTCATCACGTTCATGTCGGAACGGGAGTATTTTAGCTAATACGCCCATTGCATACAACAACAACAAAAGCTTTATTATTGCAATGTATAATGTAAGTGTATACATATATGTTACATGTTCATGTAATGTAGTGTAACCCTTAATGTAAATCTCTTAAAAAGGTGAACCACGGCGGTTCGCGGTGATTCGCGCTGATTGCGTAACAGCGAGATACATCGCGCGACGGTCGCCGAGACATCACCCAAATTTTCTTGTCGCTCGGAATCACCGCAATTTGTCACTTTGCATCGAATGCGGTGATGCGAGAATCGCGGCAAAAATCACGGGTCGCGTAGTGTATTTTCATACAGGTTAGAATAAATGAGATTTTCAGTTTAGAAAATGGACGGGTAAGGCTAACATAACCATTTTACTGTTTGGTTTTCATTCATATCATTGTATTTAATAACAATTTTCCAAAAAAATAATTGATTTTAACTTAAAAATATTTTCCCAACTTGGGGTAAATTGACGCTTGAATTTCCAATTTCAAGGGTATAGGTCATGTTGCCAAAGTGGTGAAATTCAGCCCTGATGTTGTATTGTTGAAATGTTTAAATCTGAATATTTGTATGTCCCCAAGTCCTTACTGGGGGACATATTGTTTTTGCCCTGTCTGTTGGTTTGTTAGTTTGCATCAAACTTTAACATTGGCCATAACTTTTGCAATATTGGCGATCGCAACTTGATAATTGGCATGCATGTGTATCTCATGGAGCTGCACATTTTGAGTGGTAAAAGGTCAAGGTCGTTCTTCAAGGTCAAAGGTAAAATACCTACTGGGGGGCAAAGTGTTTCACAAACACATCTTGTTGATCTGAAGTTTAAAAGTCTTTGAATACTGTTAAATTGAAGTTATGTGAATTGAATATCATGAAATTTTATTTTATGTCTAAATGAACTGTGATCCATAAATGGAAAAATTCTGGCATCTCACATTCACAGTTCTTGAACATGCTCTAATTTAGGCATGAAGGTCCATGAATAACCTATGGAAAGGTCATGAACATTCCTCAGAAATCCCCACAAAGTGCATGAATATTTTATAAACAGTTCATGAACAAAATTCATGAAAAGTAATCATACAGTTCTTGAATTATTAATGAATGATTCATGAACTGAAAATGTGACTCCCATGATCTTTTCATTTCAGGAACTGTTCATGAACATGAGAACTTCATGAACTTAAGAATATTCAAGAATTGTGTTCATGAATGTTCTTAAGTTTATGAACTTTTCATGTTAATCAATAATTCATGTAATGACAAGATCATGAATAGTATCATTTTCAGTTCATAAATCATTCATGAATATTAATGAACTGTATGATGAATGTTCATTAACTTTCAGACCTGTTTACTTCTACGGATTCGCCGTAGTTACTACGGATTATTTGGCTAAACTACGCACTACGTATTTGTACTGAAAAACTACGGATCCATGGATCAAAATGGTCAAATTTCAGATTTTAATCGTACTTTTGCTTATTTTCGGTCTTAACGGGTAATTTATCAATCATAATCATTTATGGCGCTTGCGAAGTAAAAAACTTTGAAATTCAAGCCTCCCGGGGAACGAGTGCTGATCGAGCATGTCGAGTCGTCACTGAACTGACTTGCGTATTGGTTCGCAAATTTAGCCGAATATATACGATTTTACGTTGCTATCCAGTATACACATCTCTCTTTCTATTGCGGAGAATACCGACGATAGTCGATGTATCAGGATTGAGCACGCCTGTTTTTACACACGTCCAAGATGGCGGCAAGCAGACGAGAATTTGCGATTAACGGCGAAAATAATAAATACCATTCAAATTAACAACGGATAATATCATATGGTCATAAGGGAATAATGTAATGCGTGTGTCAATTAACGCAACATACTACGTTTGAGATTAAAAAAACAAATATTTATCAGAACTCTGCGCAGTGAATGTGCGTCACGGAAACGAGTGTTGGAAAATTGGAGTTTAGTATACTCACAAAGTTAGAGCATTTATTATAATAAGATGAGTATCGTTTGAAAATGGAAAGAGACAAACATGATTTGATTTATATGTTAGTGGATCTGTGTATAATCAGATTCATATGCATATTCTGCTTTATTATGTTTATTACGTTGTACAGTTCAATGAAATAGCATTGCACTGAGGTTGTCAAGTGCAAGATATTGAAAGGTAAACAAATAAAATATATTATTCTAACTCCATTTAATACATCATTAACACAACAAGAACACTAAAGGATGTTTGTCAATATTTGTTTATGTTTTCCCCTCATGATATTTAATTTATAAAAATACTGTAGTAAATTAATAGCTAATCTTAAAGAGCTTATGATCAAATGGTGTATTTAAGAATCTATAAATTATTGCAAGCTTAATATGCATGTGGATGGATATTATCTAAATATTGTCTTCATTTTAAGAAGACATTGAAGCGGCACTTTATAATATAAAAGGCTGTCAAACATGCACTTAAAAACAATTTTAATTTTGTTACTTATATACATATGTATAATGCTTAATGTCTACAAATTTCATGGTTTATCGCGTTTTTTTTCCAATTTCATGGTTTATCGGGTTAATTTTCCCAATCCAAATGGCACAGGCTGTAAAACATCAAAGCAAAAAAAATTCACCTAACAGATTTTATTATTAGCAAGTAAATTCATCTAATGCTTTATGTACCGTTAAACTGATATGTGACCCAGTCATGGTGTTTAAAATGATTGAAAAGTTTAAAACTACTGACAACAGCCCCAAACTACTGAGAGATGCCCTCCATACTACTGAGAAGCAATCGGTAGGGTAAACAGGTCTGAACTTTGTTCATGAATTGTTCGTGGATATTCATGAATTATTCATAATCATTTCAACTGGGCATGGTATGTTGTCGTCATATCATATCATGAATTAGCAAAGACTGCTCTGTTTTGTTGCTCAGCAGAGTTTGTTTGGTAGAGCTGTCATCAGTTACTATCATTTATAGTAATTGAATAATAGGGGCCTAAGAATCAGTGTCCATCCACACTATCACGCTATCAAAATATGCCATGGCAGGCAGATTTGAACAAAAGTCAGCAAAACAGAGAATCTTAGGAGAGTTGGGTTACGCTGAGCTGAGACATGTACATGTAAGGATGCAAGATTTTAAGTAAGAGTTATTAATTAATTATTATTATGTAGTATGAAAAAATAATGTATAATGTTTATTCGGTTTGATAACTTTGGAAAAATGAACTCCTCTCACCCTTCAAAAATTGTAACAATGGTGGCAACGGTGTGATTATGTGTGTATAATGTTTTGTTACTTGTAACAAAGGACACATTTGCCCCTGATGTGGGCCAAATTTTGACATTAGGAATATAATTGAAACAATTTTGGTAGAGGTTCACTAGATGATGTTTCATGACATATATGTATGTTCTAGGCCTTGTGGGAGAAGATTTTAAAAGTTTTCACAATAATCATATAATCAGAGCTCCAGATAAGGGTCGTATTTTCGTAATTACGAATTATTTTCAAGTCTGTTACGTATTTATTTCAAAATCTTGTCGTACCATTAAGAATTACAATATCAAGTTACGAATATTATTTTTACATCGGTTTGTATCGATTTTTATTGAGTTCTTTTCGCATATTAAAGATCTTTGCGGTGCTTATATAGAACGGTTATCGGGTTTGTTTAACAAAAGGCATTTTTTCCAATAAAAGCGGCGTATACAGTCTATCTGTCAAAAACAATGGCGGCGCCCAGAGAGTGTCTTAAAAAACTGCAAAGTGTCCAAAAACACACTTTTAACATATTGTACGCAAAGTGAGCCGAAGTTAAATGTTTAGAAAGACATTATAGAAAATATCTTATACGATGTTGTATGTTCAGTTGCCGACAAAGTCGGAAAAGCTAAACAAAAACGCGACACGACGGGTCCAAACTTAAACACAAAAAAAACATTGAACGAGTTGAAGGGACAAGTCCCGTGGCTAATCGTTGAAAAGATTGAAGGGGAGACCCGTTTTAATTGTGACATATGTAAAAATTCATCTAAAGCATGCAATCTAAGCACAGTTTGGGCATATGAAGGTATTTGAAAAATAAAATTGTATAATACTGAAAAGACACTGTTGAACTCGTATAAATAAAGTTGCTAGTATGTTTATTTTAATTTTTTTTGCATGAAAATAACCATTATTATTTATTTTTAGGTCATTAAGAAAAAATAAGAATTATTTTCCAAAACTTAGTAGTAACATTAAGAATAAAATTTCAGATTTAAGAATTCTTTTTGAAAATCTGGTAGTAATTTAAGAATTTCACAAAACCTTATCTGGAGCTCTGATATAATGAAAACACATTTGCCCCCGGTATTAAAATTAATAATTTGTATTTATTTTTATATTTTCCCAATTTTTAAGGATTCTCGCGCAATTTTTATAAGCCAGTTTAAAAAAAAGGGCCGTATTATAGTTTCACCTTGGCGGTGGGCGGGAGGCGTCCACAGCATTGTCCGCTCTCTAATTCAAAGAGTTTTCATCCGATCTTCACCAAACTTGGTAAGAAGTTTTATTTAGACAATATCTAGATCAAGTTCGAATATGGGTTACAGGGGACAAAAATTCCACTCGTCCGCTCGTATTGACGAGTGAAATCTTGAAAGGACGAGTGAATTTCCCTAAAGCTCTCGTCCTATAGGACGAGTGAAAAAAAACTGATGTTAAAATATGTATTTTCTAACCAGTAAGACTCTTTTTCATTAAATAAAATCATTTCTTAAAGCATATCTATTCCGAAAGTAGATCGCGAATGAACCGGAAATCATAATTGTAAATTTCATACAGCAGGTGCGCGTTGTTATGCGAGACTGTGTCCCGAGTAAATATTGGCTTTTTGATGTAAACTTTGCGTGTCCATGTTGACAGGGAACCATCTGACTTCATTCACTGTAAGTATTGATTTTTTTTTAAGAATTATTTTACTGCGAAGTACGGTTTTAAACCAGTCTGAATTTCATCTGAAAAATGTCTGACATACGAGCGTTCTTTAAAGGGGGCAGGAGCGATGTTCAACCATCCGAAATGGAAAGCATGCAAGCATTAGAAAAAGGAAAAAACAAATTTGTCTTCATTTATTTATTTTGTGTTCCTCATAAATAAAGTAAGTTAACATTTCTTCTGTGATCAGCTGGCATGAATAACTAAGTAAGCAGCATTTTAGCAGTGATATAGGAAACATTGTTTGTCATATCAGTCCTTTGCAATCTTTCTTTCACACATATTTGAAGGACAAGTGCATGTGTTTGCAGGACGAGTGAAAATTTTAATGCACTTGTCCTGCAGGACGAGTGCAATTTATAAATATTTTTGTCCCCTGGGTTATGCCGGGTCAAAAACTAGGTCACAGGGTCACTAAAATGGTGCTTTTCAAGCATTTAGCATGGTGTCCGCTCTCTAATTGAAGTAGTTTTTATCCGTTCTTCACCAAACTTGGTCAGAAGTTGTATCTGGGCAATATCTTTGTCAAGTTCGAATATGGGTCATGCCGGGTCAAAAACTAGGTCACAGGGTCACTTTCAAGCATTTAGCATGTTGTCCGCTCTGTAATAGAAGTAGTTTTTATCCGATAATCAAGATACTTGGTCAGAAGTTGTATCTAGACAATATCTAGGTCAAGTACGAATATGGGTCATGCAGGTCAAAAACTAGGTCACAGGGTCACTTAGTGCATTTCAAGCTTTTAGCATTGTGTCCGCTCTCTAATTGAAGTAGTTTTCATCCAATCTTCACCAAATTTGGTCAGAAGTTGTGTTTAGACAATATCTAGGTCAAGTTCAAATATGGGTCATGCCGGGTGAAAAACTAGATCACGAGGTCACTTAGTGCATTTCAAGCTTTTAGCATTGTGTCCGCTCTCTAATTGAAGTAGTTTTCATCTGATCTTCACCAAATTTGGTCAGAAGTTGTGTCTAGATGATATGTAGGTCAAGTTCAAATATGGGTCATTGTAAAGTTATCAAGTTGTCAAAAACCTTCAGACTGGGGTATCTTGTGACAGTTTGGCACTCTTGTTTCCAATCCAAACGCCACAGACTAAAATCACTGCTACTACTACTACTTCTACCACTACTACTACCACTATGACTACTGCTACTGCTACTACTACTACATTTGTACTACTACTACTACTACTACTACTACTACTTCTATTATTACTACTACTGCATCTACTACTACTACTACTACTACTACTACTACTACTACTACTACTACTACTTCTACTACTTCTACTACTACTACTACTACTACTACTTCTACTACTACTACTATTCCTACTCCTACTACTACTACTACTGCTACTGCTACTGCTACTGCTGCTACTACTACTACTGCTACTGCTGCTGCTGCTACTACTACTACTACTACTACTACTGCTTCTGCTTCTGCTACTACTACTACTTCAACTACTACTACTACTACTGCTGCTGCTGCTGCTACTACTGCTACTGTTACTATTACTACTACTACTACAACTACTGCATCTACTACTGCTGCTGCTACTGCTGTTATTTCTACTACTACTACTTCTTCTACTACTACTACTGCTACTGCTGCTGCTACTACTACTGCTACTACTGCTACTGCTGCTACTTCTACTTCTGCTGCTGCTACTAACTACTAAATAGTCATTATTTATACAAATGAGTGCATTTAAACTCTCGCTTAAAGCAAAGCGTGTGAAAGAACATCATGGCCATGCCAGTATTGGGGAAATGATTTGACTGCATGTATATGGTGACATTCATCCTTGTATCAGAATGAAGCAAATGCAGTTGTGTTTAGTCATTCATTCCACTCTCTCAATGCAGTGTTGAATTTAGATCCAATTACTTATAATGTCAGGACGGCTGTTTAATTTAATTTTTATCAGGAACAAAAGGCAGCCATGTGTATGGTGTCAAATTGGGGCTGTTGACAATAGAGGAAATTTCATCAACTAAGTGTTTATAATTATTTAAGGACATTATTAGAACATCTAGCTGAAATGCATGCTATAAATACACAGGTTTTAACTTCACTTTTTATTCCCCCCTTGGAAGAAGAGGGGGTATATTGTTTTGCACATGTCGGTCCGTCGGTCGGTCGGTCCTTCCACCAGATGGTTTCCGGATGATAACTCAAGAACGCTAAGGCCTAGGATCATGAAACTTCATAGGTACATTGATATTGACTGGCAGATGACCCCTATTGATTTTTAGGTCACTTTAAAGTTAAAGGTCAAGGTCATAGTGACTCAAAATAGTAAAATGGTTTCCGGATGATTACGCAAGAAGGCTTAGGCCCAAGGATCATGAAACTTCAAAGGTACATTGATCATGACTGGCAGATGACCCCTATTGATTTTCAGGTCACTAGGTCAAAGGTCAAGGACACAGTGTCTCGAAACAGTAAAATGGTTTCAGGATGATAACTCAAGAATGCTTACGCCTAGGATCATGAAACTTCATAGGTACATTGATAATGACTGGCAGATGACCCCTAATGATTTTCAGGTCACTAGGTCAAAGGTCAAGGTCACAGTGACTTGAAATAGTAAAATGGTTTCCGGATGATAACTCAAGAATGCTTACGCCTAGGATCATGAAACTTCATAGGTACATTGATCATGACTGGCAGATGACCTCTATTAATTTTCAGGTCACTAGGTCAAAGGTCAATGTCACAGTGACTTGAAACAGTAAAATGGTTTCCTGATGATAACTCAAAAATAATTAGGTCTAGGATCATGAAACTTCATAGGTACATTGACTGATCATGACTGGCAGGTATATTATTCACACAATGGCTGCCACAACAACTGACAGCCCATATGGGGGCATGCATGTTTTACAAACAGCCCTTGTTAGTATAACTGAAGCTATACCTATACTAGCACGCAGGCTGTCAAATGATTCCTATATTCCTATTTTCTCCCATATTTTGGTTCCAAGTCCTGTATTTTAAAACAAATTCTATATTATTGATATTTAAAGTTAATATCTTGACAAAGAATATTGAAATATCAATGAGTGCTTTCATACTGCTTTTAAGTGGTTCATTTTACAGGTAAAAGGATCACTGTGTCTTGCACAGCATCACAATCTGTCACATACAATACACTTCTTTAACATCTGTAGGGTCAACATGCAAGCTGTACAACAGAACACAGGTCTTTATAAGTCTTACTTTGATAGGGATTATGTTCTCTATGATGTTGGTGGGCTAAACAGAAGCCTTCTGTCTTGAAGGGGATTGGAGTCGGTGCCAAAAATATTTTTGGGCTACTTGTATAAGTCCTGTATACTATAAGTCATAAAAATTGTATAGTGCAAACCATTGCTTTATAGCATGAAATTGAAATATTATTGTTCATGTTTTTCACACAGAACTTAACCTGCAGTAAAAAATGTTTACATGTATCAAATACAAAATATGATGTTGTTACCTCCTGTATATAAGGCTGATAAACAACGCGTTTTGATTGGATTTAATATAGTGATGCAATTCAAGACAAATGTAAAGCCTGAATGTGTATGCAACTTTAGCTATACATGGGACGTTTAAAACAGCTTCTGTAAAAACATACAACAGATAATTTGTATTTTACGGGTTAAAAAAAGCTCACAGGTTTGATTTCATGGAGGTCACATTATAGTGTGCATGAAACAAAGATGTTAATGTGATGATCTTTGCATGAAAAGAATAGGTGCATTGATTGCCAAGCCATATAACAATGCAAAGAACTTTAAGATTTTTACTTTATTTGTAGTGCATAGTAACTGATTGTAGTAATATTTATTGGAAACACAATTGTTTTATTAAAATGAAAAAAACAACAAAAAAACCCCAGAAACTTCTGTTGTGCTATTGACATTATTAGATAGCTCAGTCATAATTGATTTGACTTTTTGCTGCTGTAAACTACATCCTTGTGGACTAATTCCAACTGAGCGTGCTATAAGCAGCAATAAAAGACATTGTCATGGGTGGAATGTGCGCTGTAAGCTGCTGCATCAAACTGTATCATTTTGGAAGATTAGCTTTTGGGGCATATTGTACAAGAGTATGTTAACCAAATACCTTAAAGAAGCAAACAACCAGATCAAACTGGATCTATTCATTTCCAGATGGTTATGGAAAATTTCGAAATGTGGATGAAAACAAAATAGGATCCACTGTAGATTCAGGATATATTGAACTTTGCAATATACAAAATGCAATAAAGTGGATCTGCAGTAGCTCAATCTATTCTTAATAGTGGATATTCCTTTCAAGGTGGAATTTTAGGAATCATTATTCCCTACTTTCACTTTAAGACAATGGGCTTTTTTTCATTAAAAAAAAAAGAAACTTATAGCTTGTTCAAACTATTACTAGGGCGAAAATTGATAGCCTCGGACTTCAAACTATATGTTTTTGTTGGAGACTGTGTCTGAAAGAGCATTGTGATGATAATGAGGTGAATGATCACATTAATGGACAGCCTGAGGTTGCCAGCAGAGTCAGTTTCTTTCTCAATTGGGTTAGTAAAAAATGATCTGGAAAGCCAGGGAAAATTATATTTTAAACATGTTTATATGACAGTCTTCAAGCATTATATTTACTAGTAACTTAAAAAGTATTTCAAAGTTTAAATTTGTAATGCTGTTCAGTGCATTTAAATATTAAATATCTTCTACTTGAGGTGATTATAAGAATTATTGTTTTTATTAACTTTGTTATGTTCTTTAAATTGCCTTAATTATATATTCTTATCTCAAGGCTACATGTATATCTTTGAAAGCCAGTTTGCATGCTGACAGAGTCACAAAGGTGCAAAATGCATGTACCAAGCTTGCCTGTACCGTGGCACTTAGTAAAGCTGACGACACCGCTCCAAAAGAAATAGGAAAACAGAACTGGCGTTTTCCGCTCAAAAAAAAAAGACCGGAAAACACAAGTTCTGTTTTCCCCCAGTCCAAACAAAAAATAAACTTGTGAAAACAGATTTATTTTGTGTTTCCCCAATTTTTTTTTTTTTTGGAGACGGGAAAACAGAACTTGTGTTTTTCAGACTTTTTATAACCCCACAAATGAAGTTTAGGGGGGTATATCGAAGTGAGCTTGTCTGTTGGTCTGAAGGGCGGTCGGTCCGTATTAAATGTCCGCTCTCTTTTTCAAGTTGTTTTCATCCGATTTTTCACCAAACTTGGTCAGATGTTGTATCTAGATGATGTCAAGGTCAAGTTCAAATATGGGTCATGACGGGTCAAAAACTAGGTGACGGGGTTAGTGCGTTTTAAACATTGAGCATGGTGTCCGCTCTCTAATTCAAGTAGTTTTCATCAGAGCTTCATTAAACTTGGTCAGAGGTTGTATCTAGATGATTTGTAGGTTTAGTTCGAACATTGGCCGGGTCAAAAACTAGGTCACAGGGGTCAGTTAATGCGTTTTAAACATTGAGCATGGTGTCTGCTGTTTTTTGTTAAGACAACATACAAAATATTCTGTGTCAATGCGGCATGTGGGGGAATTCGCCACGTCTGTGACAAAGCTCTAGTTTTTTCGAGCGGTGATGCCACCTTAGTGCCACCTTTTTAAGTGTTATGTCTCTTAGCAATCAGTGTCTTCCAAGTGAACCGTAATTAACTCTTCACTCATATACGGAATCAATTACCTTCATTTGCATATGTGGGAGTAATTTTATTCACCATAGGCCTCTTTATTGTGTGAATGAGGAAAAATTTGCATTATTAGCTCACCTGAGCACAACGTGCTCATGGTGAGCTTTTGTGATCGCCTTTTGTGCATTTGCCTTGTTAACACTCTAGAGGTCACATTTATTGTCCAATCTTCATGAAATTTGGTCACAAGATTTTATAAGTCTCAATGATATCTTGAATGAGTTCGAAAATAGGTACGTTTGCTTGAAAAACATGGCTGCCAAGGGGCGGGGCATTTTTCCTAATATGGCTATATATGGCTTTAGCAGGTTTTTATGCCTCCGGTAGGGTGGCATATAGCAGTTGAAACTGTCCGTCAGTCAGTATGTGTGTATGTCAGTATGTCAGTCTGTCCGTCCGTCCGAAAACTTTAATGGCCATTACTTTTTCAATATTGAAGATAAGAACTTGATATTTGTCATGCATGTGCATCTCACGGAGCTGCAAATTTTGAGTGGTGAAAGGTGAAGGTCAAGGTCATCCTTCAAGGTCAAATGTCTAATATATGGCGTCTGTCCGTCCGTCCAAACACTTTAACATTGGCCATAACTTTTTCACTATTGAAGATAGCAACTTGATATTTGACATACATGTGTATCTCATGGAGCTGAACATTTTGAGTGGTGAAAGGTGAAGGTCAAGGTCATCCTTCAAGGTCAAATGTCAAATATATGGCGTCTGTCCGTCTGAAAATTTTAACATTGGCCATGACTTTTTAAATATGAAGATAGCAACTTGATATTTGGCATGCATGTGCATTTCACGGAGCTGCTAATTTTGAGTGGTGAAAGGTCAAGGTCATCCTTCAAGGTCAAATGTCTAATATATTGCGTCTGTCCGTCCATCCAAAAACTTTAACATTGGCCATAACTTTTTCACAATTGAAGATAGCAACTTGATATTTGGCATGCATGTGTATCTCATTGAGCTGAACATTTTGAGTGGTGAAAGGTCAAGGTCAAGATCATCCTTCAAGGTCAAATGTCAAATATATGGCATCTGTCCGTCCGAAAACTTTAACATTGGCCATAAATTTTTAAATATTGATTATAGCAACTTGATATTTGGCATGCATGTGTATCTCATGAAGCTGCACATTTTGAGTGGTGGAAGTTCAAGGTCAGGTCATCCTTCAAGGTCAAAGGTCAAAAAATAAATAAAAATAAATTCAAAGCGGCGTTCTCATGAAGCTGCAAATTTGAGTGGTGGAAGTTCAAGGTCAAGGTCATCTTTCAAGGTCAAAGGTAAAAAAAAAATTTTTTTTTTTCAAAGCGGCGTTCTCATGAAGCTACACATTTTGAGTGGTGGAAGGTCAAGGTCATCCTTCAAGGTGAAAGGTCAAACAAAAAAACATTTTTTAAAGCGGCGCAATAAGGAATATTGTGTTTTCTGACGAACACATCTCTTGTTTTCCTTCTTTGCTACCGCTTAAAAACGGCCCTTTCCCCTGGGATTTTTTTCCCCTCAGCAGGTTAATTTCCTCCAGAATTCATTTCCCCCCCCCCCCAAAAAAAAAATATGGTGACTTGAAATAGTAAAATGGTTTTTGAATGATAACTCAAGAATGCATACGCGGCCAACAGGGCACACTCTGAACAATATTACTGAAGGAACTGGTCTGTAATCCTAAATCTATAATTATCAGTCCAATGAAACATCATCCTTTAGTAAAATACAGTGGATCAGTAAAAATATTATCAGAATATGAGATTTTTGTATTTTGTATATTAAATCTTTGTTATGTTTTATTTGTTGATTAATATAAATATAAGCAGGACAGGGGAGGTAATACACTATTATATCTTTGTTATATACAGGGGAAACAAATGCAATAAGTTTAAATTTATTGTTACAAGCATTTGCCTACCTTGTAATATATTTAAATTTTACCAAATGTAAGGCTAACTGCATTGTTGTAATGCATACTACTACTACTACTACTACTACTACTGCTGCTGCTGCTGCTGCTGCTGCTGCTGCTGCTGCTGCTACTGCAGCTGCTGCTGCTGCTGCTGCTACTACTACTACTACTACTACTCTACTACTTCTACTACTACTACTACTACTTTACTACTACTACTACTACTACTACTATTACGACTACTACTACGACTACTATACTACTACTACTACTACTACTACTACTACTACTACTACTACTACTCTACTACTACTACTACTACTACTCTACTACTACTACTACTACTACTGCTACTACTACTACTACTACTACTATTCTACTTCTACTGCTACTGCTGCTGCTACTACTACTATTACTACTTCTACTGCTACTACTGCTACTACTACTACTACTCTACTACTACTACTACTACTACTACTACTACTACTACTTACTACTACTACTACTATACTACTACTACTACTACTTCTACTACTACACTACTACTTCTACCACCACCGTCACCGCCACCACCACCACCACCACCACCACCACACCACCACCACACCACACCACCACACCCACCACCCACCACCACGACACCACCACAGTTCAAAGACAAAAAACGTTATTCACACAATGGCTGCTACTACAAACTTATAGCCCATATAGGGGGGCATGCATGTTTTACAAACAGCCCGTGTTTTTTTTTCATTTTTTAAAAATAGTTTTTTCAACGTTAAATACATATTTAACCTGATCCAGTGTAGAAAATAGAACATATTGACATAATTAATTATCTGTTGCCTTGAATTTGTTTAAATACAGTAAATTATGTTAAATTGATTATTTAAGACTTTCCTTATTTTCTCCCAAACTCCGGCGTTTTGCGCAATTTTTGTTCACCTCAGAAAAGGCAGGCCCTTTCCCCAAAATCAGATTAAAAAACACATGCACTTATCACACTGTGTCATAATATTTTGTAATGTATCAAATAGTTGTTATTCAACCACTGTTAAGGGCTTCTTTAAAATATAGGAAACACTATTTACCTTTAAACTCAATAATAAGTTTGCGGACAGTAAACAATAATATTTGTTTAATTTTTTTCGATTTTTTAAAATTTTAAAAAAATACAAGGTCCTGAAAATATAGAGACGCAAATTAAAGTGTCCGAAATTATATTTTATTTTGAAATAAATGCAATAATTAATCAATGTACAATAAATTTTCTTGTGATTAATTCTTCTTTTTCTCCTGCTTGAAAAATATATATAAATAGAACTGTCTTGTCTTAAATGATATAGAACAAAAAGAGTAAAACAGAAAACATACTGCTTCCTTAATAAGCTCACACCATGTTGGGTGAATCATTATTTCTAACCCGGTTTAATGGTTATTTACCCG
>NC_068360.1:51496122-51521122 GCF_020536995.1 Dreissena polymorpha
CTTTGTACACAAATTTAATATCCCTCCAAGTTTGTCTCTCTTTTCAAAACCATAACCTTTGTTTTATTGGGTTAACACATAATTTCCACCTATCACACTATTTCTATAACGAAGACAATCTTAAATTAGTTTCATCCTCAGTTTCTGCCATAATTACAATCTCATCTGCATATAACACAGAGGATATTTGTTGGATTCTGTGGATTATCGATTTTAATTTCACGCCACTCGTGAAAATATATATTTTTCTATGATCACGAGTGAATTAAAATCGATAATCCACCGAATCCAACAAATTTTCTTTTTATTTAATGCATTTTTCACAGTTTATATACATTGTTTAAGAGTTTTACTAAAGAATTTTGCTGGGATAATGACGTCATTTCGTCAAAAAATGACGTCATTTCACAGTAAACAATGAAAATTATCGATAATTCTCACTGATAATTTTCACTGTTTGAAACAGTGAAATTATCAGTTAAAATTCAATGATATTTCTCTATAAACCACCGGAAAGCATTAAATAAAAAAAACATAGTTTTAGCATACCAATATCTATTCCTTTAAAATCATTTAACACATAATGTTCTTCTTAGTCGTTCAAATAAATAGAAAATAGGAATTGTGATAATGATTCTCATTGTCTTACTCCTAAACACCTAAATTAGTTATTGTATTACCTAACTTTTATTATTGATTTCAGACATGTATACATTTTATGATATCAAGCATTTTCCCTCTAACGCATAGCTTCAACAGTATATACCAGATGATATCCCTCACCAAATAATCGAACGCTTTGGTGTTATCAACAAATACATACAGCCTTGTGATACAACAACCTTTTATAGTCCATTGTCCTCACACACAATCGCTTGTGAAATAATGCTTTCCAGGCGGGCGGCTTGCACCCGCGGACTTGACTTGTCAACGTCGCCGTAGTACAGAACACAGAACACGCATACGGCGAATACGAGCTTTATTGCATAGATAATCACGATCATATATGTGTCCAGGGCGCGACTTACGTATTGCCAGGTGATTTTCCTATCTTGAATGTTCGATTTTCCTCGGTCATTTCTGTTGTGCGTTCCATCATTATGCGAGACCATCTCAATATCCTCTTCTGATGAATCCTGTTCTGAAACTTTCTTTGACTCGCAACGCAATCTCTTGGCAAATGTAACTATGGGGTCACAGACAGACGGAACATGCTTTGTTTCTTTCTTCAAACGGAGAGCAGAATCCAACATAACTATGATTACAATGGCCGCATTTGACAAGAACCACACAAACATGCACACGTTGATCAGGGGCATAGGGTCTAAACTGCTTTGCAAACTTCCTGCTACGAGTGACATGTATACAGACACCGCTAATAAACCTGTCACCGCTAAACTCAGACGTTCACCGGACTCCTTTGGTATCAGGAAAACTAGAGGAACCATTGACACCAGAATGAATACCGGTATAAATAATTATTAAAAATGTGCTAAGGGGTTTACGTTTCAACTCGAAATTCGATAATAAAAACCTTACCAAATCCTATTTTGTTCATTGTTTGAAACTGTTTGAAACTTAAAATTTGCCACTCTCCAGTAGACAAAGTATCTTGATTGATACAATGCGTGAGTGAGATCTCACTGCCAGAATACGATGGTACCGATATCTTTATTTCACAAAACTGTTTGTCGAACGGGAAATGAGTGCTATCAACACTACATCGGGTTTCCACTATTTGCGAGTATGCCCATGTAACATGGCCAAGCAACATAACTTCGATGACTTGACTCTGAAATAGAAAGGCTTCCTACCTATAAAGTTGTCAGATAGTATATATATAATATGATTTCAGCTAATGCAAAATCTATATAAACAAATCATAATTAATTTTTTTTGTTAATACAATAAATATAAATTATTACAATTATTCATGTTAATTTGTGATAGATAAAAGAACATTAGTTCTATACACACTTTGTTAATGAAAACATAGCTAATGTCTACCCTATGTTGTCTGACAGCATGTATCTGGGGCTATGTGGATTAGCGATTGTTATTGACGGTTTCCAAATCAGCTCCTTATCAAGTTCCATGAAGAACGCCTGTCGTGGCAAAGGGGCCGACACGTTTTGATTCACAAGGCACAAGATATCGTTCGTCCAGTCGAGCCGAGTGTCTCTCCAATTGATTGTGAACGACATCACAGACGAAAGTCGCTCCTCTACCTGATCCAGTTGAATCAACGTTTCCAGCCGACAATTAATGGTGACGTTAAACGTCTCCTGACTTTCGAAGTTTGGATGCAAATTCTTTCGATAACGTTCCATAATTTTGTTATAGATATATCCGGTAAAGAGTTAATGTTCTATCCGATGGATTAACATTTCTTTCCAAACTTACTACCGTTTGCATCTTCACCATCCCTTGACACATTTACAATTATTTGATCGACATCTATGATGTCGTTGATTGCAGTGATTGTATCATTCAATGTTTGTACCCGCACCGTAGAGATAAAACTATCATAGAAAACGAATAAGTTAAATATTGAAAATAGGCCTTTCATCTTCGCGAATTTTGTGTTTGTATTTGCATCATAACCAAAACACTGATTGTGGGTTTCCAAATATGTTTTAACAGATATATCTCATGTGCTGCGTGTATGACTTCAATCATTAATCTATACACACACACACACACATGTGTTATTTATATACTATCAAATTGATCTAATTAGTTTTCCGTTCTTACTATATTTATAAGAGTTCGCACGTCACACGAACAATAGATAATGAGTGCCATAAAATGAGATTTGGTCATCCTCATATTTCTTCAAAGTAAAATCTAGATTCTAATTTAGATAAAACTAAACTTGTATTTATACGAGACATCGTAAATCAGTGTGAAATAAAATTCCGTTTTGCGTTGATATGTTGGTAGGTTTATAGGCGTTTCTTTTTTGAAATTATGCGTTGGAAAAAGAGACGTTTCCTATTTCCAATATGATAATGTCGTCTTATCAGATTGGAATATTAGCACGTGAATTTCGTATCAAAACGTTAATTCCTACATATTTAGCGTTATTTCATAGACAACACTTGAACAATACATAATCTTCATAGTTGAAGATAATTTAGATATGCATTTGTCTGCTGAGCAGACTTTGTGCTCTGTGAGTGCTTTGATATTTGTATGTGCCTTTATTTTATTCTAAGCCTCATATTCTCTGTCACAAATCTATAGGGCTGTAACCTGTTATTATCTCTATATATGGGCCGTGCTCTGTGAATAGGGGGTTTAAAAAAATGCATTTGCGTAAAGTATAGTCCCAGATAACTCTGTGCAGTCCGCATAGGCTAATCAGGGACGACACTTGCCGCTTTTATATTTTTCGTTTCAACAAAGTCTCGTTTTAGCAGAATTCAAGGACGACACTTTACGCACATGGCATAAACCCCCTTTTCACAGAGCACGGCTCATATATGCTTAGGGTTATTAACCTCACATAACCGGACTATATGTCGCGTGCAACCTCCATGCTCCTACGTAGAATGTCAACGTCATAATTAAAGATCAAATTTCATTAATTGTAATTTCCGTTCTGTAATTTTAAATAGTACGTTGTCAATTTGGGCGTTCAAAATGTGTTCTTTTATAAAGACAATAGGATATGTCATTTTAAACGATTTTTACCTGTGATTATGCTCCTCATTTCTGCGCTGTAACTAATAAAGATTTACTTTTGAACTTTATAAATGTAGTACCCTTTCCCCGACACACATATGGCAGATCCTGTGGCACGTATTGTTTATAATTATAAAAAAAAAACACTGAGCGATTGTAATTGAGATAAATTAATATTGCTAAATTTATTAAATGCATCAATTAAATAAATATGAATTAAATATAATAATTGAATTGAAAACAAAGTTATCGTAAAAGCCGTCTAAAGTTGTTTATCATTCATCCATTCAGCAAATAAAATCTGAGGATATTATTTATACCCATGTAATGAGATCCAGTCTAAAGATTACATCAAAGCATAAGGGGTAGGTCCGTTTTAAAATATCCAGTCAGACGATACCATGTTAGAACAAAATCAAGATCCATTTTAACAGATCCAGTCACATTGAATTTTAGCATAATTTCTAGATCAATGTCATCCTATCCATTCAGCAGAGAAATATTTCAACATCCTTAAAATGCATTTTTCGCAAAATATTAGTTACACATTGCTGAATCATCGTGAAATATCCTTGCAACTGTTGTTCTAAACATTTATAGGGCGAGTTCGAAAAAAATGGTTTTGGTTCGTTGAAAAACATGGAAGCCAGGTATGCGGTGGTACAGTTCACCTCAGCTGATACCTTGTGAAAACTCTTTATGTCACCAAGTCTGTGCACTAATTATGAAAGTTGCCAAGAGCATTTGATATAATTCTAAAATTATTTTTGCTGGTTGAAAAACATGGCCGCCAGGTTGTGGGGAATTTTTCCGTAGATTGCATTGCTAAAGAGAAACTTCATGAAAATTCTAGAAGTCACATTTTTGCCTAAAAGTCATGACGCTTGATCAAGCTAGTGTTCTCTTTTTCAAAACAATCTTATTGGATGCAACACAGCTTTTAAATTCTTGGAATTGATTTTCATTTTGATCTTACAAAAAAAATGCAAATCAATTAGAATGAAAAAAGTTAAAATGAAAAATATTCTGAAAGATTGGAAAAGAAAATGTTTAACACCAAATGGAAAGATTGTAATAGTGAACAAACTTATTGTGTCATTAATCACTTTTTCATATCATTTCCTTACCCACCCAATACAATTTTAAATGCAAAAAAACCTACTTCTAATATTAGTTTTATTTGAGACGGTCAAAGCAAAATCAAGTTTACCACAATAGTAAAAGAATATAGTAAAGAAGGCTTAAAAATGATCGATTCGGATTCATTTATTCCAATATTGAGACTTACTTGGCTCAAAAATATTCAATCAGTCAGGGGGAAATGGATAGATATCACAAAGTTGTATTTTGATACTTATAAACATTTAATCTGCAGTTTTCATTACTCTTTAAATAAATCTACGATAGTTTCAAACCCTTTCTGAAAGATGTTTTTCTCAATTATATTAGAATTAAACAGAGGAATTCTTGTAAAGTCAACTTTCTGTAACCCAAATATTTTTATAGGAAATACATTTGGTTTTTTTTTCTTTTAATCATTAGATGTTGTAATTTATTGTAAAGGTAATATATTAACAAATTGGAATTGGACCTTTATTGATGATTTAAAATACAATTTACAGTTGGAACATAATTTCATAAATAATACAGGAGTGACAATAGCAATAGCTAAATTTATGATAAAAATATATTATATCTTGTCCTACCCATAAAATTATGAAACCACATAAAATTATGAAACCATTTTCCCCAATTATTACGACTTATATTAAAAAATAATCAGGCGCAAAAAGACTATAAAACATTTTAAATAAAAACAATTAACAATGATCAATTAATGCAAAGTGGTGTATCAAACTTTATGCAACAAATTCTAGTCTGCAATACATGTTCGGTTGCTTACAGACATATAAATATTAACAGTAGCTGAATCATACTACATTTACATCATATTGTAAAACACATATGAAAATATATATATCAAGTCACAATGCACACTCTACGGTAATGCATGGTACAAGTTAAAACTCGGCTGATTCTTTGGCAACTATTTGAACTTAGTGCTGTTAATTGTTCCACACATTATTTAATTACTTTATGCCAATTACCGACAACCTTATTCATTAATTCAAAATTGCAAAAACTGCAACCAGGCCTTTGTAAAAAAACATTAGTAAATAATGAATAATTACTGACACATAATATATTGTATCCCATTTTTATACCGACATTGACGGTATAACACCCAATGGACGGACTACTTTTTATTCTACCACTGAATGATTTTTCATAAGAAATTTCTGGAGTCGAGGAAACTTTAGCTTTAAAATTATACGACCTTCAACCTTTAGATCTAGTCAAGGGACATAATTTTTCGCCATCCGTATAATGAATCAGCTGATTGATGCGTCATAAAATTACATACTTATTGCGTCATTTTCCTAAAATATGTGATGTCATCTTTTGGTGTACACGAAACTAGTACGCGATGTCTGGGAATAAAACATTGAAGACTCGCATTTTTTCGTGTTAATGTATCCTGGATGTAATTATGAAAAAGTGCATATTCTATGGACTACTTACCTCGGATGGAACCGGTGAGACGAAGGATTTAGATCTACATCATGATCTAGCTAATTCGTGTTATTGCTTTTCAGAATGTGCGTGCCTATTTGGATGTGAAATTGTGTGTGTAGAACATACTGATAGGTGTGTATTTTGGTTCAGTAGTCTATTCGAATTGTTTTGCTTTTGGATGTTAGTAAACGTAAGGGTATTTTCTTTGATGAATAAACTTTGTCTTTGTTATTTTATTCAAGAAAGTCTATTCAGTTAGAATAACCCGTTTGCAACGTAAGTGTTTCAAAGTTTAATAGAATTATTACGGATTATCTTGTGTTGGGTCACAAACTACAGGGTGTGAAGGCTAGAACTAGACGCCATCATGCAGCGTCCATGAACAAATTATGCGAGTATATTTTTATTGATAATTAATTAAGACATAACAAACGAAGAATACGGTATTTGGTTGGTTGGGTATTTTTATGCTTCCGGTAGGGGCAGGCATATAGCAGCCGCACTGTCCGTCCGACAGTCCGGCATTCCGTTTTCCGGAGTTATTTTACGCACCGTTTTCAGATATTGAGCTGATTTTTGGCATGTGAGTCTACCTACTTTACTTACAGATGAAGTGTTAGTTTCGTTTCGGTCCATCGTTTTTTGGCGAAGTCATGTGCCTTGGACTTCAAAAATTCCCGTTTTCTTGAGTTTTTTTTTACAAAACGCTTCAGATATTTACCTGATTGTTGGTTTGTGAGTCTACCTACATGACTTGATGAAGTGTGGGTTTCGCCCCGGTCCATTTAGTTTTGGCAAAGTTGTGGTTCTTCGACTTCGAAATACTCCGTTTTCTGGATTATTTTAAGAAAAACGCTTTCCGATATTTACCTGTTTTTATGTCCCCGAAGGGTGGCATATAGTTTTTGAACTGTCCGTCAGTCCGTCCGTCAGTCCGAAAACTTTAACATTGGTCGTAACTATTGCAATATTAAAGATAGCAACTTGATATTTGGCATGCATGAGTATCTCATGAAGCTGCACATTTTGAGTGGTGAAAGGTCAAGGTCATCCTTCAAGGTCAAATGTCAAATATATGGCTTCAAAGCGGCGCAGAAGGGGGCATTGTGTTTCTGTCAAACATATCTCTTGTTTGGTATGTGAGTCTACTTACATGACTTACATGCAAAGTGTGACTTTCGTTCTGGTCCATCGATTTTTGACGAAGTAAAGGGTCCTGGACTTTCTCTAAAATAGCTTATGTGTGGCTGCAAAGCGCCTTTGGGGCATTGTGTTTCACAAACGCAGGTCATGGTAATCCTATTACGATATGTGTCTTCGGGCGTTGAAGTGCCACTAAGAGACGTTTGTTTTAATTAATTGAAAATGTCAAGAAACAAAAAACCACAGTGCATTGCAAAACGCGAGAACCTTTAAAAGGACTTTTCCACAGATTGTCGAAATGAACGTTTTTGCCAAAAAATCAAGAAATAGAGGAAGATTGTACATCAGGGAGCGATATAACTCCTCTAGCGTACAATCAAAGCCTACATACATTTTTGTTCACGAATAAGCAACATCGGAAATTATCAAATCGTTAAGACGTTACTGAAAAATGTGACCATTTTTCAACGCGCGAATGTAATAAATCGTTTGACTTTTTTTTCAAAAGCATATATTGGGTACTAGACCTTAAATAGTAAATCGATTGAGTAATTTGGGGATTTGTTTGGTATTCCTTATAATTTGTGACAATACGCGGCTTGGTTATAGAATTATAAACTGCATGATATCACGTTTAAGCTCAAATAGCCGAGTGATTAAGAAGATAATTTTTCAATCAAAAAGCCCGTCATTCAGCCTCAGAGTATTTATTTTTCTTAAATTATATTTATGTTTTATAGTCGGGCTCATTTATTCTGATGTTTACATTTATCAACTTAAAAAAGTTAATGATAATATACACAAAAAATGCCAAAATATTTTAACAAATCCCTTTTAAAGTTAAGACTTAACGAAGTTCGCCTCGGGTTCTTGAAGAAGACATACTATCTTAAATTGCTTTGGTTCATTACTTGTTTTTATTTTGTTGTTGTCTTAAAATTGTATAAACATAAGTTAAGCTTTTCCGAACTAAGAAATCGTTAATGCACCTATTTCTTTCTTTAAAACAGTCATTTATATAGGAGTGTGTACTATTGAAGTTATTTCTTTTAAAGCCACACACCTTGAAATGAAATGCATGTGATTCAATACATTTAGATGCAATTTGAAAGTGTACAAAACTTTCATTTAATCTATAGCCTAGTTAGAAATTATTTTTATTATTATGGTTAAACCGAAAGTAGGATTTCTATACGTATACGTATATTTCGACAACGCGATTATTTTTAAGTTTTAAAGCACAAATAGACTGATTTCTACCTTGTGACTACAATATATATTCTAATTGGCATAGATAAAATTAAATATATAGCCTTGTTAGCAAGTAATTTATTATTTTTCAAACGGTTCCGCTTTTAAAACCGAAAGCATGATTTCTAGACGTATACGTCCATTTCGACAAACGCGATTATTTTTAAGTTTTAAAGGGCAAAATAGACGGATATCTACATTGTAACCACCCGATATATTCTAATTGGCATAGCGACAATATGTTTCTATTTTATACTTAAATTTACTCTGCCATGTAGTTTATTTCAAGATGTGTGGCTTTAACAAATGTGTAAGAATACAATATTCACATACAATGATTAATCAATTCCAAAACAATTACTTATAACTAATGGCAATTAAATGAACAGTTTAAAAACGAGAGAACTTATACATTAATGTACAAATCAAAAGGGTATATAAAGTTACTTACTGTTGACATTTGCATTGAACACATTGAAATATAAAAGCAAGACTCGCAAATTGTTATGTTTTGTTCAATACATTTTACATGCACATACCGGTAGATTTTCATAAAACGCTATGTTCTTTCTGTACAATATGAATTCATGAACTCTGTAAACACACAAATAATGGTCAAAGGCTACATACAATATATCATATATTAAAAACTAACACTCGTATTTTATTCAGCCCTGCCGGTTGGCACATAGTGTGTGCTTTTACTTTCAATTAACGAGATATTGATAGTAATACTATAACAATGTGGATCCTTCTCAACCTTCTCGCCTACTTGTCAAGTTTCTGTTTTTGGATTTGAGTGCATGTTGTGACCTGGTTTTATGGACGCCATCTTTGATTTCGCGGTCATAACGGTCATCATATGCGAGCTGTCATTATTCGCTTAAGTTGAATGACTTCCCCTGTACACGAATGTTATACACATGTACAAATTAACAGCAAGGGCAGAATGTTATTATATTCCCCAACGACTGTAGAACCGATGTTTTGAATACGTCCGGTTTTCAATTGCCTTCTTATCTCATTGTTCTGTTACACGTCCACTTTGCAGTTGTACGCAACAATAGGTTCTGTCTAATAAACGGTACGTAAATCCGCTGCTCGATTGCACTGCCGCTGTTTAGTATGCGATTTGTTCCGTTACACGATCGTGAAATTATGTTACACGTCTTGTACGGTAAGCGGGCTGTAAACGTTCTTCGCGTTCAATGCAAAATCAACCCGTTTCTCGTTTCATCCGTGAGAATGTCAATTAATGCCGCCGACACATCTTCTGTGCTGAAACATGAAAACTAACAACCGTCACATTTACAATAAGTGTTTTATTCATAAGCAATTTTCTAAATGTTAGCAGTGTTTACTGCATCAGTAGGAATGAGATAGATATTACCAAAAAAACTATCGACGAAATTCGTTTCACAAAACCCGAAACATCTGTTCCTGAAGATTATAATTCAGACGGACGTACACAGCGGATAACATTTTTTCTTTCGTTTTTTGGCCGTAGAAAAATATGCAGATCAATTTGCTGTGATATTATACACATGTGCAAAAACTGTTTGCCACAAAATTACTCTCGTCAAAATAAAATAACATAAACATATGCAGATCTCTCTCACACTTTTTATGTAATTTGGCAAAATGCCAAATCGGCGCGCAAACCAATTTCATGTGAACAGTACCTGAGTACTCAAATGCGCTCAATGAACGCGTTCACCGCTGTCTGGTCCCCGCCGATAGTCTGGGAAGCGTCCTTTCCGCCATCCGTCTAAACATGGGCGTGTCTACGAACGCCGGACACAGCACGTTGAGTCGGATGTTTGACTTCTTGGCCGCCTCGGATACCTTAGTAAAGATGTTTCTTTATTTGTGCGTTGCATCCTTAATAAAGATGTTTGTTTATTCGTGCACTGGGGAAACTCAAAATAGTATGCTAATATCTTAAGAGAAACAAAAAGTTATATTTACGTTTGTTTACACAAAATTTTCAAATATTTCTACTCGACAATAAATGTTGGCGGGATCTATCCGAATGTACGTTAATTTACACAAAAACGTTTTGAACTACAATTGGTTGATGTCACGTATTCCTCAAACTAGATCGAAATAGTTTGTCCCTTTCCTCAGGACAATGAAACTGGTAACATATTTTGTGTTTTGTGTTATCAAAATAGATATAAATAGTGTTTTTTGACTTACTGCATAACATCGCGTAACGTGAATGATTCCTGCCTTCGTGCAGCCGTACACAGGCGAGAATGGGTTCGAATTCAAACCTGTATCAAAAAAGAACACGTATTAAAGCAGTCATCAATTTTTCTCAGTGTAATGGCTAAAACCTGTTGACATTTCTGGTGTACTACGGTACCATTGAAGTGACATACGGAATATTTGATTTTCCACCGTTGATACTCTATTAAGTATCCATTTACTCGTAATAAAACGAAATAATAACTTTCCTCTCATTATTTTTTATTTGACCAAGGAGAAATCTCCAAATATAGGTAAATTGTTGCAAAATGAAGTCATAGTGTGCAGTAAATCATAATCATGTAATTTCCCGTTCATGTCCACTGACGGGCGCTTACCGCCATACTGGTCGCTTACCCGCCATACTGGCACAGTTGACGCATACCCGCCATACTGGCCACGTTGACGACGCATACCCGCCCTACTGGCCACGCTTACCCGCCCTACTGGTCACGTTGACGACACTTAACCGCCATACTTGCCACGTGTTTCCACCATACTGGTCACGCTTACCCGCCATACTGGCCATGTCTACGACGCTTAACCACCATACTGGCCACGCTAACCGTCATACTGGCCACGCTTTCCCGCCATACTGACCACGCTTACCCTGCATACTGGCCACGCTTACCCGCCATACTGGCCACGCTTTCCCGCCATACTGGCCGAGCTTAACCGCCATACTGGCCACGCTAACCGCCATACTGGCCACGCTTTCCAGCCATACTGGCCACGCTTACCCTCCATATTGGCCACGCTTACCCGCCATACTGGCCACGCTAACCGCCATACTGGCCACGCTTTCCCGCCATACTGGCCACGCTTACCCTCCATATTGGCCATGCTTACCCGCCATACTAGCCACGCTTTCCCGCCATTCTGGCCACGCTTACCCGCCATGCTGGCCACGTTGACAATGCAGCCCCCCGCGGCCTTCGTGATCCACACTGAGGTAGTACATGGCGAGTCGCAGTCCACGTAGGGTCCCCTTCTGTCGGATGTACAAGGAGTAATCAGTTTGGTGTCAACCATGTTTCATAATCATTGTCAAAAGCTTAATAGTGTTTAAAGCTATTAGCCGAAGTAAAAATATATTTTTTTACATTTCGACTCCTCTGGCTAGGTCTTATCATGTAACGCTGGACTAGAAAACCGAACAGTGCAGGTTCGATCTCATGCCCGGCCATATAACTTATGAAGGGATAAGTCATGAAATCCTATATAAGACCCCCCTACATCAGATTCAAGAGGGGCACTTGCCAGTTACCGACATTAGTGTTTACATTGTGTACTGGTTATCCAGCTGTCCTAGATGTGTTTGTACACTCGACAACGTAAGGGCGAGATAGAAAATTGTGTACACACGATCCAACCGACAGATATAAGGATAGCAATAAACAAGTTCCAACAACATCTTATAATAGCATGTTTAGTTAACAATAAATCAAGAGTCAACCATCACAACATCTCACCATGTTAACATCCACAGTTTATTCCCACTTTTCGTCCGTTTCCACATTTTGGAACAGACCTGCATCAAAGACCTTACCGATGTAAATGTTTGATTTTTTTTCCTTTCAATTTGATGGCCACGTGTGAATTTCTTGTATGCTGTTTAACGCAAGCCTCAAATATGCAAGAATCAATGGCCGATTGATTACAGCAATATACGTTTGATCATTAGGCCCCGGGATCGATTCGGGGTCAGAAAAAAACGTTTCACGATTATTTATGACCTTTTTATGTCTTTACACGTTAGCATGAAGTACCGTGAAGTTAAAATATATAATAGAAAATAAATTTCTACATATTTACAAAACTACACTAACAATGTTATTCACAACATTCATCGCTCAATATTTTACTGTGCCTTGCATGGATACACTTACATGAAGTATATTGATATTCTTCCGCAAATTCATGATGATCATCGAGCGGAGAAGTTAATATGATTTATAATGTTATTTATACAGAGCTATCCGCTCGCGGCAATATCCTGTGAATTGAGCGAATCAATAATGAACACATGTCGACTCTAGATAGTGACATACATGTGCAATTCATCGAATTTCTGCTCACGGAAGACAAATGTATAAAAAAAAATCCTGAAAAAATATATTCAGTAGATAACTGATGTACAATAAATGAGTAAAAGAGTAATAATTACAGAATGTAAACTTACGAAAGCCTACAACCAGTACTTTGTGTCTGGGGGGGGGGGGATCTAAAGAACGCTCCCACGTTGGAGATTGAACCCGAGACCTCCAGGTAAATCAATGTAAATCAATTGTTCTCGTAGTTTATCTCTGAAGATGTGTTTACATAAAGCTTAATCTTTCTGTTTATAAATTGTTAAAGCGTCTTTTGTTCAGTATTGTGATTTATTATTCTCAAAGACTAAACCCGAAGTTAAAATAAGACCGCAATAAATGTATCTTACTTCAAAGCTTGTAATATAAAAGCTAACTAAGGCCAAACAAAAGCTTTTTTTCACTAACATTTAAAAAAAACTCGGAATTTCGGGCATTTTTTCGTTGCCTTTTATACTATACTGTAAGCAAGTTATTTCCCACCTTAATTAGGATGTTTAATGACAAAACTTTCCAAAAGGCCATGCTAAATTTCTTCCTTACATGTAAGACTTAATTTTGCGAAGTACTGTGATTAAATGTAGGGTCGTTCGTTTTAATGGAAACACACAATTTTGTATACGCCAAAGTACGAAGTATGCAGTAATACCCAATCAGCGATAATTTCAATCGGATTAAAGGAACGGTGCTTATGGTGTATTTTGCTTATAATTGAATATTGGACTTTCGTACTTTAAAGAAGTATTCATCAACTATTTATGTTTATTCAAAAGTAACATAGCAGATAAAAAGTCAAAGAGTTAAGTCCTATCGTTTATCAGGTATCGAGTTTTCACATATGGATATAATTTCTAAAATGACCAATCAATATTTTGTAAATAAATTTAAGAGTTAAGATGAACAAACGATTCAGGGCCGTTTGCAGGAATTTTTGACCGGGAAGGGTGCGAGATGTGTTTTTTTTTAATTTGGAACTTTTAAAAATGAATTGTATTGCTTAAAAAACTATTTTGTGATATAAATGTATGGAATATACCAAGTAATTAAGCACCTTACTGAAGTCTAAAGCTTTAAAGATTGGTGTGAAATTCACACCAATGTTTAAAGCTTTAGATTTCATAAAGGTATTATCTTTGGTGAAGAAGAAAGGCAAACTTTGACAATCAAAAACTTTTATTCAGAAATGTATCATCAAGTATGACTGACAAATAACCATAATAGTATCTTCTCTTTGAATTCAAACCTCCTCAAACGTTTTAAATTGAGATGATCTTGGTTTGAAAGTCAACCTACATGACCTACAGATGAAGGGTGAAATTCGTTCCGGGCCATTGATTTTTGACGAAGTTATGAGCCTTGTACTTTTTTTTATTATAATCGTTTTTCGGAGTACATTTTATGCAACTCCGTCCGATATCGAGCTGGAATTTGATGACCCCGGTAGGGTGGCATATAGCGGTCGGACTGTCCGTCTGTCTGTCCGGATTTCATTTCCCAGACTTATTTTCAAAACGCTTGAAGATAATTATTGACCTGCTATTTGGTGTGTGAGTCTACCTACTTTACTTACCGATGTAGTATTAGTTGCGTTCCGGTCCATTGATATTTCGCGAAGTTATGGGCTTTGTACTTATTTTTTATGTAACAACCATTATCCGGAGTTTTTGTACGCAACTTTTAAGATATTGAGCTGGTGTTGATGACCCCCGGTAGTGTTGCATATAGCAGTAAGACTGTCCGTCCGTCTATCCGTCTGTCCTTCTGGCATTGATTTTCCAGACTAATTTTCAAAACGCTTTAAGATATTGATCTGCTATTTTGTGTGTTAGTCTACCTACATAACTAGCAGATGGAGTATGAGTTGCGTTCCGGTCCCTTGATTTTGGCGAAGTTATGGGCCTTGGACTTGAACAAAGAAACTTACCGGTTCAAATAATGGCGATTATCAATATCACTTATCACTTTGAACATTATTTGTTTTACGACCTCCTGTATCAGTTGCTTCTATGAGCTGCTTCTCTTTCCTTAGCCAATCAATTAAAGATCTCAATGGGTAATTGACTGATTTGGGATGTGTGTACAATGCGATAAGAAAACATTGCATAGGGGCTTATCTCCACTTGGCGAGCGCCAATCCCCTTGTTTATCAGGGACATAAAAAACACGTCAGCCCTTATGTATTGAGGAAATGTGTACCGTGGGCCCTTTCATCCTTACTCGACAGCCAGCTGCGGGGGCCCGGGCATGCGATTGTTGAAAGAACATTATTTTAATCAGAAAACAAATTAACCTAAAACATAAAATATTATGGTATATACACACAAGCTTACCTCAAATGCCTTGACAGAAAGGATAATATTGTTTAAACTATGCAGTTTTTGCTGATGTTATGCCAGGCAAACCAATTCTATATTTTGCTTATTTTTCCAAAAGTAAACACCCGTTTAGAAATTCTGTATATCACACTGTATATTTATCATTATGTTAAACAGGAGCGGTAACACTTGTCAAAGTCACTAGATATCAACAATAATAATAAAGATGAACATATATTATTCAACTTTCTACAAGATAAAACTCGACATCAACGACTTACATTTCACCTAACTTCTGTCAAAAATAATATTGCTTTAATTTGTTATTTAATATTCCATTTAATTTATACACTACACGAATAGCTTTGACTTAATAGTTATATTTTGATAGATATAATTCGAACTGAACTGAAACCAGGGTAAACATAACAGTTTATTGCCATGCCAGTGTGTTACACGGTAACTCACATCTCCTCAATAGATTTTGGGTCAACTTAGTCTGAATAACACACATAAACCCGTAGATTTATTTAATGTTTATATGTACCTCATGTGATTGAACAAAAAAACTAAATTTTAATGAGTACCGTTAAATACGTTGTAAAGAAAAAAAGTCAACCTTAGCTGCAGCTTTTAGAAGCGCCTCAGCGAAGCCACGTCCCATTCCCGAGGCACCGCCCGTCACCAACGCCACCTTGCCCACCAGGTGCATTCTGCGGTCCACCGGAATAGCAGACGACGTGATCCCGCACGTGACTTTCGTGTCTCAGACCCAGTTGTAAGGCGCTCTGAGACAGTTTCAACCTGGTTCTGCAAGCAAACGACAGCGCGGATAGAAAATCCGTATATGACTGTATCCTCGTCGAATATCCTTTCGTTCCGATTTTACGTATTTGCGCTGAAAATGATTTAGAACGGTGGTCATTGATTCATTTATTATCATGAGAAAAAAACACGAATTAATTTAAAGTAATAGTATTCTTCTACACGAATCTCATTAAAACCACAATATCAATCAATATTAAACAGCCAAGAACTTCAGCACTTCCAGACGGCAGGCGCGCGGATGTGAAACTAGCGTTCTTTCGGATTCTGTTCTATATCACAATTGAACGCGCTCTCCAGGAAGCATCTCTCATAGTCGTGTCTATCAAACGAAAAGCATTGGCCGATGTGAAGACATGAAAACAAGTATTATTACTTTCATAAACTCGGCGTTTGTTCCGTTAGTCTGATTGTTCTTGTTCCTTTCAATAAGACGGAACGTAAGAATTTAAAAGTGTGATCAATTCGTTTTCTCTCAAACGTTCATACCATTTGTATGTTTAAGATGCATGTAACGTATTGATCTTGATACACATACATTATTATTATTTGCTGTAAGATGTATAGTTTGTTATAAATATTTATATATTCTCTGTGTTAAAATATTAATAAAGAAACCTTCTTCAATGTAGGGCAAAAAAAGTTGAGAAACTTCTGAACGAAAAAGTGCAATTTAAATACTCATACAAAGACTAAACATATTAAGTTGTATGTTAATAAGCAAATTACACGTAAACGCAAAATCTGTATTACCTTTTAAAACATCCGAAAATAAATAAAAGGTTATTAAAAATATATTAAAATAATTAAACATTGAAGTAAAATATCTAGCACGTTATTTTAACAAATCTCTCAAATTTGTTCTATATTACAATACGGGAAATGAACACACACACTGAAACAATATCCCGATATCACCTGTATTTAAAACGCTTATCTGTACAACTGGCCGTGTTATGAGATTGAAATCGGATGGTATTTAATTTGCACAAGTTCCTAACATTATCTATATCATACAAATTAAACGCTTCGTCTAAATCCAATAATTTGAATAACCAGCTTGTTAACCGCACAGTCAAGTGCTTGCTATATACCTGTCAAACAACCATTTGCGGTCTATGGCATTAGTAAAATCTTAGTGTGACTCAGCGAAAACGGTCCCACAGAAACATGATTTTAAACTAGCATAGACTTAAACACAATTTTTAATTCCTAATAAGTGGTTAAACAGAGTTTTTACAGTGTTTAGCTATTTATAGTTTTGCTCAAAAGTTTCTTCCGGATTGTATCAAAAACAAGGACACGCCCGAAGTATTGCTTTGACACTATGACCTTTACGTACGGAGTTGGGGAGAACAAAGAAGTTTGTTTTTATATTGAAACACACAAACATATCAATATATATGCTAAATTGATTAAGGAATTCTCATAAACATGAATGTTATTCTAATAGTTATGCTTATCACAATAACATTATGCACACGGAAAAAAACTTATAAAAAAGAGTTATGTTTTTTATGCCCCACACTTTGTCTAAAAATACTGTAACATAGAGGAAGTTTCATTTAAATCCCTTGAAATCACTTCAATACGTATGAATTAAGGCTTGATAGTTTAATGTCTTCTTTAGATGGACCATATTTGTTTGTATACTATTCAATTTAAATCTTACCCTTTAATAGATTTCCGATATATTACGACCTGGCTGTACTAATACAAGGTTTTAGTATTCGAATCACGCGTTAAATTTTCGTATTTGTGTTTTCATCGACTATTTGGATTGGATTGGATTGGTACATTTGGTTGAGGTCGTTTTATACGCGCGTTTAGTTTGTTATTCCGTAAGGATAAGTTTGAGGTTCGACTAGGCCTCAAACAGGTTAAACAACCAATGCGTTGAATTGACTGTTCCAAAGCGGCGATTCCAGTTTTGATCATTTAATGCATATATATGTTCTGTTGCGAAAGAAGTAACCAATGATTTCTCTTATTATAAGGTGTCTGGAGTTTCTTCGTTAGCCGTAAGCACATGAAAAATTAGCTAAGAACTCTGTATGCAATGGATTTAAATTGCAATTAAAAAAGTTTTCAAAAATTCCGATGCAAATAAAATATTACGGTTCTCGTAAGTTCTGTCGTCTTTCATAACACCAATAGAATTCCCAATTGCAAATGTAGCAATATCGCTTTACCGGTATGTCTGTTTATTCCAATGGCAGATCTAACACAGTTATGTTGCTGCTCTCTCAGCACACGTATTACAAGTGTTTAAAGTGTTTCGTCATATCCTAGCAAACTACCGTTTATGATGTGTGAATTGGGTACAACAAAGAGGTTTTGAAACCCCTTTTCGTCATCGGATAATTTTCAAGTTATTGTTAGCTAAACAAGTACCATTGGAAAAAACTGTCGTAATTATGGCAGATGTCTGAATGCCGTTGGCAAGACCATGTTGTGTAAACAAAGTGCATTGTTTCCATAAATACCGGTAGATATTCATTTATAGTGTTTAGATAGCGTTATTGATTCAATACAAAGGTCGACAATTATTTGCCCGAATTTATTCAGTTAACCGAATTTTTTATTTGCCAGTTACATTTTAACTAGCTCAATTATTTACCTTAGCTGGCCATATATTACAAACACAACGTACATTATTTCCCGTTGCCTTTCATTAATATTTGTAAATGAACAATAACTCGATTTTTACGAAAAATAGTAACGAAGATACAAAAACGTGCAAGCAACAAAATAAATATAATTATTACTTCTAGAAATAATCATAATGATACATAATAATATACAATGTAGTTATACGTTTAATTCACTAAGAAATACCATATATACATATGGGGTTGATGTCATTGCTTATGGTATTAATGTTGTACAAACCTTGTAGATTTAAGATAATTATTATCATGATTTAAGTAAAGCTACAAGGTAATTACCATGCTAACTGCTTTTGTTACATCATTTACAGGAGTTCGCTGTGACATACACCACGATACTATGTTTTGCAAAATAGACTACAACATGGGTGTATCCATAAAAATGACCATACATAGTATGTTATGACGATCTTGGGACATTACTGTAATAATATATTATATGTTTAATTAAGTGTCTGGTACATTTTATCCAGTGTATATATTACAATGTTTTATGCTCAAAGTTGACTAGACCAGTTTCGGAGGTTGACTATGAAAATGTTCAATGGAATCTTCAGAATATTTAAAAAGTCAAATTATTAAGAAAAAACATACGGCTTAAGAGCGGGACGTTCAATTAAAAACATAATCCTAAATGGGAAAATGTATGCCACGCCAATGTTATCATAATCAAAAAGTTAATAACAAGAATCATTTAAAACTTCATTTAACATACAATTGACAATGGTGTGAATGTTAATCGCAAGATACATTAATTCGTCAGTTTTTCGCTCCGACAAGTCATTCGATTTCATATATCGTTTTTTTTGTGTGAAAGTGGTTAGCATTCGATGCAATCGTTAAAAAAGTGTGATTTAAAATCAATATAAAATAACAGATGGAATAACAAAAAGGACGGAATAGCTTCATCGTTGTTATTTTGTTATTATAAACATCGGATTTAAGTTGTCGAGGTAAGTGTTTCTTCAACTATACATTTTGCTGTTAATTATACGTGTATATATGACGTGTTAATTATATTAAAACTTCACCAACAGCGACAACAGGCACATTTATTTTATTTGCACATGATTTATAATGTGTACAATTGGGTTTCAGTAATGCATAATTCTCGGAGGTGTTTTCACACATATATGGTGGACATAATATGTTATACATTGCAATCGAAGTAACTTTATAATTAGTAGAGCAACTAACAACACACGTTTCTAAAAACTCAAAAAACGTGTATAAAGAACAATGGAGCTATCTTGCTAGAATTGTTGCAAGAAATAATCCATTATCATAGCGTAAATTTCTTCCATATAAAGTGTAAGTGTAACTTTTACTGATTCAAAATGTTGATATTTATATTATTGATGAGGCGGAAGTGATATGTACCACGAATTGATACCACTACTTAAACATTATTGATTGGTGCAAAAGACAAAGTTTAAGCATTTATTTTAACTGCGAATAATATAAAGTAATTGAACAGGTTAATGCACAATTGCACACCGCCAATTCAGTATTCGAAACTCGCCAAACCACTAAGCGAAAAGTTCTCGTCTGTTTATTTACGTATTGGCGTGACATTGCATGAACATATGTGAATATCTTGACAGGAAAGGTACCGGGTTAACAAACAAACGTTATTCTGTAGACCTTTCCCCGCCACGATGGCATTAATTGTCAAGAATAATTTAAAGTTTTTTTAAGATGATACTAAGCCGGCAATCCCGTTAAATGAAGGATACATGTAGTTGGACTTACACCAAAACAGAAACTAGAAAGAAACCAAATTACACTTTCTCATATATGACACGTAATAACGGCTACATTTGCATATGAAATGAGATAAACTCAATCTGAACCAACATAAATCACGAACACATTTGAGTTGGTATATAATACAATTAGCACGCATTAAGAGCGCTAATAACCAATTTGTCGGTATTTATTCACAATATAAACCAATATGTTTCCTCAAGACTCGCTGCAGTTTTTCAATTTTGAATAAATTAACAAAGACGTCGGAAATGGTAATAATGTAATTGCATAACTTGTGGAACAATTCACAACACTAAGTTCAACTTGTTTCCTAAGAATCCGGCGAGAATTTAGATGTTCCATGCATTATCAGATATTGTGCATTGTGGTATATTACAATATATAAGTGAGAGTAGAATTAAAAAACTGTAAATTTTTACATTTCTCTTTGTACACGAACATATATTGAAGACTAGAATTGAGAGAAAAAGAATCAATTATTTCTTTAAATGACCCCCTAATACTGTTTTATAAGCTATGTTAACATGATATATGTATTTGGAATAAGTCGCATTATTTAGAATTCTTATTTTAAACCATTTTGTCCACGGATAATATTAAAGTAAGTGTTAGCGATTGAGAAACTACGGAAAAACAAGTTTCGTACTTATGGCAGCTGTCTGAATGTTGTTGACACGACACTGTTTCGACACAGAGATAAGATATTGAGATGTGGTAAAGATATTGTATATATATATATAATTATGCTCTTCCATAATTATCGGTAGGTAATCAGTATTAGAGTCCATCTAAAGTAATTGATAGAAATTTTAAAAGTAAATAATTATTTGACAGGAACTATTCAGTAAAAATATTTTCAGTTGCTATTGACTTTTAAACTGACATAATGATTTACTGGAGGGAACCATGCAACTTAATGATTTACCGAAGTGAACCATGCAATAAAATATACAAGCACATTACTTGCTTGCATTTCATACAAAATTATGAAAAATAAATTTATTTTTGAGAATAAGATTGACGCGTACACGTGCATTCAACAAAATAAAACATGTAAATAGTATTTATATAAATGATCATGAAAATACATATTTTTAATTTTTAATTACTTAGAAAGAAAAGATATACATATGCTATGTTTGGCAATTCTCATGCCCGATGATATTAATGCAGTACAAACCTTGGTATATTAAAACCTTATTTTCATTATTAAAATCCGTTTTTGTTGATTTTAAATTTAGCAGTACACAAAAAGTCCAAAGTAAAACACCGCTTGTCGATTAATAAACATTAGATAACCAGCATCTAATAAGCAAGTTCTTAGTATCCTGTAGTGATATATTTGCAGAGATATATTTGTAGACTTGCTCATATTTTTTCGCCATGAGGTTTATCTACAAAACAGCACTAAACATCGGTAGGGTTCTCAGAAAACAAGTCTTACAACTAGAGATAAGACCCAAACGCCTTTGGAATTGTGTACAAAGGCCATCACACATGCGTATCTATAAGGGTGTTATAAACATTCTCTCTAAATTATCGGAGACTCTGCGATAACCTCGTATCTGGAAACTTCATTCCCATGAATTTGTGACATACACTGGAATACGGATTTACAGAACGCATATTTCAGAATATTTCACCAATCAGATATTTTGAGATGTTTGAAATGTATGTCTCTAAACCTGTTTACCCTAAAATCGTGAAAGACATCAATTGTTAATTTCACTAATATACCTAATGCATAATTGAATCCATACATTTATTATGCACAGCAAACTGTGCCGCTAACGATTTGCTCACTAAACGTAACTAAATCTTGAGACGAAACGATGTTTTATATAATGTGTAATTTTTTTCCTGTATAAATACACATTATACAGTTAAGGCTTGTATTTAAATAAAAAAAAAGAAATGCACTGAGCGCCAGAGACAAACATCAACTTCCTATTTAACGTGAATTTAATTTGATAGCATCATCTGATTTCAACATTTATTTAATAAACTTTAATGGTATTAACGAATTATGATGCGATTCATTTATTCAAAACTTAAATTGTATTGTTATTCGCCTCCTTCGGTATCTGAAATATGAGTGATAATATGTGTTTGAAACATAATCACTTAAATTTTGTTAAAACGCCAGTGCCTCCTAGCCGATGAAGAATAACACAAGTTTGACATGAATGTACGATAGCTTCAAATAAATTTACAAGCTCCCATATTACACAGGTACATGCCAAACTTATAAGAACTAAAATATATACGGGATCTTCTTTGTGACGCATATCAACCTAAGTCAGTATTAATCTTTCTTCGACCAACTTGACAAATAATTTAAGGAATTATTGTTTCACATTTCCCATCTGTACAAAGCATGCCGAAACCCAAGAACCCGTGAAAGTGAGTCGATAAAACAGATGCGTATGTATAAATGCAATACAGAAATTTTATAAGATATTGGTCCGAGCAATAGCGGGTCTTTTTTAGTCCATCAAAACCTTCATTTGTGTTATATCTAATTTACTATCTGATGCGATGTGATGTGTTTTCAAAATAATTTTTGCCACCGTCTGATAATCAAAAACATATAGGAGATTTAAGATCAAATGCAAAATGGTAAATACACTTAGCGCTGTATACAGTAAATGTAAATGTTCTGAAACACTTATTATCTACAAAAACTTACTCTCTAAATGCCGTACATTTATTCTTACAGTATTTGAATACACGCGTGAGATATGGGGCGTCTGCGATGAATATGACAGCAAGCTGTTAGACATAATGCAGCTCGAAGTAGTTCGAATTGCTTGTCGGTTACGTTAATTCTTAAGAAAAAAGTGTCAACAACCACGGCAATGATCATTATTATTTATGAGAGAGCGAAAATCAACTGGTAAGTTTATACAAAATTCGTACCCAACTAAGTCCGTCATATTAATGATTCCATAGAGAGTGCTGTAGAATATCAATTTGTCCACATTATAAACCAAACCAATTATCATAATGTTTCTTCTTAAGAGATTGAGAACTTGTAATTTATCTTTTTTTCCAACAGCGAATCGACTGTGGAATTCACTGGAGAACAACATCCACGAGCAGCCTTAATTAGCATATTTTAAATATAAATGTACTCCTCACATTCTAAAGTGTCTAAAATACTATATTATGGGCAATGGGCAAGCTCATATTCGTTATTAGTTACTTAGAAACATGTGTTTTACTTTCAACCTCGATCTTTTCTGATCTAACTTAATAAACGACCCGTCCTCTTCTTAGAAGCACCGTTCGCCACCTCATAGTATCTCTGTCTTGATATTCCCCAAATAAGAGCATTAACAATTAAAACATCAAACCATCACTTGAATATAAAATATGTATGTGCCGCGCTCTTTGAAAAGGGGGTTTAATGCATGTGCGTAAAGTGTCGTCTTAGATAAGCATGTGTTGTCCGCACAGGAAGAAAGAAAGTGAGTAAAAACTCCATTGTCACAGAGCATGGCTCACATACGTAGTTATCGGGATCCGATGTGTCTTTGGAATTTAATAAATCAGTTTTCCTAACAGTGCAGCAATTTCTTGGTCATATGATAACCGGATGTAATTAATTTCATCAACAGTATGTATTACCATGCTAACAGCTGTATTACGTCTTTTCCAGGTATTGCTATCTGTGACATACACCACGATATTAATTAACAGCACGCGCATTTCAATACTTTTCGTGACAGATACTACGATATATTTTTAAGAACATTCTATCATATGTTAATATTAATTTGTGAAAATAACACATATACCAACTATGATATGCAACATTACATGTATATGGGACTGTCAATGTAATGCATTTAAATGTTTTGTATAAATTTTGAGCTTAATAATCATGAAGTAAATCAAAATTGTATCAATCTAGAAATGACTATAGGTAATATGGCATGACGCCATTTGGACATTACTATGCTTTTTTTCTTTAAACGTAGCTAGAACATCTTTATTCACTACATAAATATAATGTTTTATGTCATAAGGCGACTAGATGATATTTACTATGAAAATGTTCGACGAAATGCTCAGCATACTAGTTTATTAATAGCCATATTATTTAGGAAAAAAACATACAGCATAAGATCGCAAAATGTTAAAGTGGATCATGTTAATCACACAGGTGTAATGAAAATCAAAATTTGGTAGTAAGGATCCTTTACAGCATCATTGAACATTTAATCGACAATATCGTCAGTGTTCTATCGCAAGATGAACTAATTGGCAAGTGTTTGCACGGACGATCAAATAATACTGAAAAAAATCTTCATCATTAAACATTCAGTTTATTCTATTTATGTATGTTTTATATAACAAAAAAGAAACGTCGTTTAGCTTTTTGCACATACGTGTAAATACTATCGAATACACCTTTCGT
>NC_068360.1:51526122-51603622 GCF_020536995.1 Dreissena polymorpha
TGGAGTCCGACGCTAACAAAAGTGGTAATCTGATACTGCAAAACAATAATGTTGCATATTTTAAATTCTAAGAGGATCCCCATTTACCATTATATCGAATGAAAAGTGCTTGTATAGTCACTTTTATCATATCCGGATTTTACTGGAAACACAGCTTGTCATTGTAAAGAATATAAAAATATACACCAACTTCGGTCGCAATTAGCAGTAATAATATGCTATTCTCACATGATATTTTTACATATTTAGAAACGGTGGAGGAATACCATTACAACGGTACCAAATAATGTATGGTCGGTTGGAAAAAATGTTGCTTGTAAAACCCCTTTTATCTTTCAATACATTGTTTTGTGTAAAAAATCATATCAATAGGCAGACTTTGGCCGCCCTAATATAATACTGATAAACACTATTATTTACATCGTTAGAAACCTTAGAAGATCTTCCTTACAACGGTAGCATTTTATTAATATCGAATTTATAATAATGTTTTTATAACCACTTTGACCTTTTCCGAGTTTTCCTTTAGGCATTTTGCTGTGTAAAAAAAGGCCGACTTTGACCGCGATTTACAGGCTAACTCTGACCCTGCCATACAATATTTTTAAATTGTTAGACACTTAGGAGGTTCTTCTTTCCAACGGTACCATTATAATTCATATCGGTTGACAGTTATAAAAAAAAAGACAACACGCATTCTTATATTAACGTATAACACAACTTTAAAAGATAAGTTGCTTTAAAGGGATCTTTTCACGCTTTGGTAAATTGACAAAATTGAAAAAAGTTGTTTCAGATTCGCAAATTTTCGTTTTAGTTATGATTTTTGTGAGGAAACAGTAATACTGAACATTTACCATGGTCTAATATAGCCATTATATGCATCTTTTGACGATTTTAAAACCTAAAAATTATAAAGCGTTGCAACGCGAAACGATTGAATAATTTGGAGAGTTCTGTTTTTGTCGTTAAATGTTGTGAAACTACGAAGATTGCTTATATAAGGTATAAAATACGACAAGTATGTGTACTAGGCGGAATAGCTCAGTAGGCTAAAGCGTTTTTACTTCAGGGCTCTGGCAGGACTCCAGGGGTCACTGGTTCGAAACCTGCTCTGGGCAATGTTCTTTTCCTTTTTTAAATTTTATTCTTGATTTTTTACTGAAGCCTTTACGATCCAATGTTTACATTTATCAATATAAAGCATTTAATGAATAAGTTAAAAAATGCCAAAATCTGTGAAAAGGCCCCTTTAAGGATAATTGATACACGACGACATTTTGTTTATATTTTTATTTTAGTCAGTTCCGAATCCTAAAACGTCATTGATATTTTTGTAATTTCAAACCCTAAAACGTCATCCTACGTTGTTCAACTCCAATAACCTGGGCGATGAAATAAACCATTAAGCGGAACCGGTAACCCATAAGTTGATATAGATAACGGGTGATGCCATGATGTTAATAAACGTGTATTATTTAATGTTTGAAAGAAAATTATCAAATCATATACAACCTAACTTAATGTACTTGATTAAAGTTCATACATGTATACAGTCATACTTATTAGCAATTAAGCCAAGCGGTTACGCATTTGACTGCAGATCCAAAGAGCCTCATTTTCTTCAATTGTTTTTTTCGCAACTAAATGTTCTTCTTAAAATACTTATATTATAAAAACATTTGATGTACATCATATATTGATAATCCTTTTGATGCATTATATATTATTTTTATGCACCTATTAAAAAACGGATTTTGGGGCAAAATCGGGGTTCGAAGTACCAATAATAAAGAGGGTTGAAGTCTCTAAACTGTTCAAATACGTTAATGTACGTACGTGAAGATAAATTGGAAAGCACATATAACTATATAATGTGAAAAACGTCGTTCAGAAAGAACCTTGGTACACAGTCAGCAGTACATGTATATGTTATATTTGATTAACCGTACACAACGTGTTTTTATTTTGCTTTTTTAACATTATCTTTGCATAATTACGTACAAGTAGACTTGTACAATCTGGCCAAAATATTTATTTAAAAAAATCACAATAATTATAATGTGTAATTGAATTTACTGGATACAATAGTTACGTTCTTTCATAAATCTTAACGTGTTTGTTTCTTTAATCCAACGTTTAGTTTGTTAACAATCATTTTTGCAACACAATATGAAACTACTACACCCCGATCAGAGATCTTTTAATTTGCAGTTGTTTGATGCCTATCCTTATCCTATGTGTTGTAACTTGTCATGCGCAACTCAATTATTTATAAAGATTTTCATAAGATAACACTAATTTGCAAACTTCTCAGCACAAACCTGTAAATTTAAAAAGAAAAATGAGTAAAATATGTGTTTAAAATGAACATTGAATTGCGCTTTTAGAACGAAAATGAATGGGCATAGATTTTATTCAAAATGTATGGTTATTTTTACCTATTTTAGCAACATTTTTATTTTGCTTTGTAAACTGTTGTTGTTTAATAATTGTATGCATGTCTCGATATAAAATTTTAGTTTATGGTGACCATGTCGACACAAATTATTTCCCAAAAAGTGTGTTCATTGTTACTATTAACATAGTTGCGATCTTTATTTTAAAACCAAATCTTAAGCAGGGGAATGGCCATGAATGAAAGATCGGGAAAAAAGGTATTCCATCCCTCATAATCATTGCGTGTAATATCGTGTAATTCCGGAATATGTTTGAGAGCCATGGACATCACAAACAAAGCAATACTAAATCGTCTCCACGACGTTCTGTTTGAGAAGTTGATGTCCATCGCATACAGCCGTCTACCGATATAAGGCGGACTCACGTTCTTATTATGAATCAATGGTAAGCGCCTTTTTATATAGATTATTCTTTTATTCAATCGACATCCGTATCAAACGATATAACCATGCGTCGTGTCTTATTACTGTTCACTGAATGTCAAATTATTTACCGTAATAGTTTAAATCATTAAAATGCGTGTGAAGACATTTTTTTAATTGTAATTCACGTTGTAAAAAGCTGCATAGCAGATCTCCCGATAAGTCGTTCTGTCCGTTTAAACAAACCGACGCATTCACTTAAAATTTTGCAAAAGGTTGTTAAATGTTAAAATCAACACATGTCATACCACGCTGTAAGGATAACTAGGTAGACACCCACTGTATGTAAATATATATGTTCGTATTATAAAATATTGGCTTAAAGTTGTTAATAGTAAACATATTATCATGCAAACTGTGTATAACCAAGCAATCAATATTTGTAATAAACGGTATAAAAATTGGGTATCTAATTTTAAAAAAGTAGTTAAATGATTATTGATTTTCTTATACATTCGAAAATGTAAATGCGGTTAGTACAAATTCGTTTTTATTTGAATTAAAATGTAGAATTATAGATACATTTAAACAAGAATGGTTTGGCAATATGAATAATAGTTCAGTTTTAGATATGTATATGGTACTCAAAACATCTCTAGAAAATGAAACGTACTTAGATTTACTGACAAAAAGAGAACTTCACTATTCTACTGCCAAACAGTTTGCGTACATACATACCCCAATGTAGTAACTTCCAAAGTTTTATGCCAGTGTTGTGACTTGCCTAGTGTGTATGCCAATTTCATGACTTACATAGTATGTGTGCCACTGTAGTGATTTGCATCGTTTGTATGCCAATGTAGTAACTTCCAAAGTGTTATGCCAGTGTAGTGACTTGCCTAGTGTGTATGCCAATTTCATGACTGACATAGTGTGTGTGCCACTGTAGTGCTTTGCATAGTTTGTATGCCAATGTAGTAACTTCCATAATTGTATGCCAGTGTAGTGACTTGCCAAGTGTGTATGCCAAGTTCATGACTTACATAGTGTGTGTGCCACTGTAGTGACTTGCATAGCGTGTATGTCAATGAAGTAACTAATTTAGTTTGTATGCCAGTGTAGTGACTTGCCAATTGCGTATGCCAATTTTATGACTTACATAGTGCATGTGCCACTGTAGTAACTTGCATAGTTTGTATGCCAATGTAGTAACTTTCATAGTTTTATGCCAGTGTAGTGACTTGCCTAGTGTGTATCACTGCATGCCAATTTCATGACTTACATAGTTGCGTGTGCCACTGCAGTGACATAGTTTGTATAAAAATGTAGTAACTAACTTAGTGTGTATGCCAGTGTAGTGACTCGCCTAATGTGTATGCCAATTTCATGACTTACATTGTGTGTTTGCCACTCCAGTGACTTGTATAGTGTTATGCAATGTTGTACCTTCCAAAGTTTTATGCCAGAGTAGTGACTTGCCTAGTGTGTATCACTGCATGCCAATTTCATGACTTACATAGTGTGTGTGCCACTGTATTGACTTGCATAGTTTTATGCCAATGTAGTAACTTCCAAAGTTTTATGCCATTGTAGTGACTTGCCTGGTGTGAATGCCAATTTTATGACGTACATAGTGTGTGTCACTACACTGTAGTGACTTGCATAGCGTGTATGTCAATGAAGTAACTAATTAAGTTTGTATGCCAGTGTAGTGACTTGCCAATTGTGTATGCCAATTTTATGACTTACATAGTGTATGTGCCACTATAGTAACTTGCATAGTTTGTATGCCAATGTAGTAACTTTCATAGTTTTATGCCAGTGTAGTGACTTGCCTAGTGTGTATCACTGCATGCCAATTTCATGACTTACATAGTGCGTGTGCCACTGCAGTGACATAGTTTGTATAAAAATGTAGTAACTAACTTAGTGTGTATGCCAGTGTAGTGAATCGTCTAATGTGTATGCCAATTTCATGACTTACATTGTGTGTTTGCCACTCTAGTGACTTGTATAGTGTTATGCAATGTAGTACCTTCCAAAGTTTTATGCCAGAGTAGTGACTTGCCTAGTGTGTATCACTGCATGCCAATTTCATGACTTACATAGTTTGTGTGCCACTGAAGTGACTTGCATAGTTCTATGCCAATGTAGTAACTTCCAAAGTTTTATGCCATTGTAGTGACTTGCCTAGTGTGTATGCCAATTTCATGACGTACATAGTGTGTGTGCCACTGTAGTGATTTGCATAGTTTGTATGCCAATGTAGTAACTTTCATAGTTTTTATGCAAGTGTACTGACTCGCCTAGCGTGTATGCCAATTTCATTACTTACATAGTGTGTGTGCCAAGGTAGTGACTTGCATAGTTTGTATGTCAGTGTAGTGACTTTCCTAGTGTGTATGCCAATTTCATGACTTACATAGTGTGTGTATTACATACGCAGGCGATAGTGTTAATGATGTTCGCAATAAAATTACGAGCGCAAGCTTTAGTTACTATGTGAGACCGATATAGCTATTACGTGCGCATGCGATACCTATTACTCGTACATGTGCACGCAAGAGTGATAACGTGCGCAATACTATTACCCACCGCTATTAAATGCATACACAAATTGACAAGAGTTGTGATGTAATCTGCATGCTATGAGTTCTTTTAAACTAACAGCGGTGACGAATACCACTGGGGCCGCCTTGCGCAGACGCCGAGCCTTTTCCGCATAGGTTGCAATATCTGAGATAAACTTAGTTCGTTATGCCAGTGTAGTGAATTGCCTAGTGTGTATGCCAATTTCATGACTTACATAGTGTGTCTACCACTGTAGTGACTTGCATAGTTTGTATGCCAGTGTAGTGACTTTCCTAGTGTGTATGCCAATTTCATGACTTACATAGTGTGTGTATTACATACGCAGGCGATAGTATTAATGATGTTCGCAATAAAATTACGAGCGCACGCTTTAGTAACTATGTGAGACCGATATAGCTATTAGGTGCGCATGCGATACCTATTACTCGTACATGTGCACGCAAGAGTGATAACGTGCGCAATACTATTACCCACCGCTATTAAATGCATACACACATTGACAAGAGTTGTGATGTAATCTGCATGCTATGAGTTCTTTTAAACTAACAGCGGTGACGAATACCACTGGGGCCGCCTTGCGCAGACGCCGAACCTTTTCCGCATAGGTTTCAATATCTTAGGGCAATATGGTTTAAATTCACGTACTATTTCACAACTTCATCATTTTCATAAATATACAGACTTTTTATTTAAGACTCAAAAGAATAATATAGCGTATATACAATTATAGTATTGTCAAAAACATCAAATCAATCATAGTGTTGACAACACTCGGATGACCTGGTAGAGTTAAACAATTTTCTAGCTGAAGATGTCTCAAATTTTAGTTGCGTATAGTTTTCATTTACATGGTTATTTTATTAGGAAAATTCAAGTTCGACTGCAGACGTCTATCGAAAAACGGACCTTATGATGAGTTTTTCCTTAAGATACCTATTTAAAAACGTTTCTATATTTGAAGTATCCGTTAATTATATTTAAGATATGCAATCAATTAAATGTAAATGAAATATTTGGAAATATCTGTCATTCAGCGAGTGACCTTCATTTATAAACTTAACAGGCTGCATCGTCGAATGAGCAACCAACTATACAAGATACATATGTACATTAATATACAATATGAACTTAATCCGTAATAACTCATAACAATTAGTTACTGTATTTATTCTTGATTTTCAGATACATGTATATTTATTCGATTATGTATATTAATCAGTAAAATGGAATAATTGTCAAATAGTCAAATAATATCAATCTGTAATTCAATTCTATCTTCAATTGTATAGAAATAATGTATAAGTGTAAAAAAGACAGAATAGCCAAAACATCAATTATTATTCAACTAAAACTGATTTTTTAATATTTATTTATTGACTGTTGAATCTTTTGAATTCGAATGAACAAACATTTTGCGCAATACATATGCAATTTTTAAAACTAGCCCAGGAAGTTATATTTATGACAAGAGATTTTAATTTAAAAAAAAATAGACAATGCTCATCTAAGATATCTGATTCATTTTAAACAGTAACTTTATACTACATAGAGCAAAATGATTAGAAAGGTACACTGTATTTGATAAATAACTAAATTGGTAAAAAAAGCAACTAAACTGAACAGTCGTTAAACATAAGCTACACAAAAGAGTCACTGATCAGAATCAAGAAATAATTTTTGCGCACACATTTAGTAATGAAGCTTCATATTGTATTTTTTTTAATGAGGCCAGCAGTAGTTGTACACAATATTTGATTCACATAATTTCATAGTTGAGCAGGTTATTTTATATTATATATTTATTAAAGCAGTCAACAAAGCCTCATCCTTGAAAAGAAGCAATTTATTGCAGCATATAGTAAAGCGACCAGTGTGCCATGACACTGGTATAAGGTAACAACATATTTTGTTTTTGTTGAGAATTTTCAGTCATAATACGGTTTTGTTTCAATGTTTTATTACTGTCCATGACATGAATTGTAAGTCTTCAACTTGATGCACATTCTCTTCACACAGATGTATTCCAGAAAGTAGGCTTTAAGGTGGTCGCCTTTAGTGCTGCTCTAGATGGGGAACTGATCATGTGAGTCAGTGGTTCCCATCTCCAGGGCGTCTGGCCTATTCATGGGCGCTGGCAGTGACTTTGGCGCTACCAATCGAGCCAACTGAAGGGTGAGCACCTGTTTCAGCAAGATCCTCTTCCTGCATTTTCCAAGAGCACTGCACTTAAAAACTGACACAAATACTTCATGAAATTTTCAGTTTTTTTCAGTTTTTGCCTTATATTAAGACACTGAAGATATGAACATCAGATTCTGTAGTAGAACCAAAGATGCACACTTGTTGAAAATAAACCCTTTTCTTTTTAAAGTAAAAAAGGGTAATAATTATAATTAATTGCCAGGTCAGAGTGATGGGCCTTTTTTGAAGGGTGAAGCTAATGATGGTGTACTAATGATAAATCACATAAAGTAAAAATACATATGTCACTGCCAGCGTATATTGCGTATGTGTGTGACAGAGAAAATCATCAAAAACTTATTTTTAATATGAATATTAAATATCACACACTATGACAACACATACTATTCTTTGTATAATTTATATGTACATTATGTAAGTTGCTGCTAATATGGGATCCCCACCAGGATTTGAACCTGGATTTCCTCTCCATATGGAAAGGTGTGTTTGCTTACACTATAAGGATTTTTCCAGTAACAGCAATATTGTTTACAATTATTTCTGTCAACTACATTAACTATTATCAACTAGTATAAAAATGTAAAACAAACAGATAAAGTCAATTACATGTACATGTGTACAAAGAACACGTGCTTGGAAAGTGGAATTATTTTATCCCAAATTTATTCAAAAAAGAATAATGAACAAAAACATTATTTAGCTTAATAATAAAATTAACAATAATGTTACAGATATTAACACTTGAATTGTTCTTTTCAAAGTTTCCATGATAAATTAATAAAGAATACATCAAAATTTACATTGGCCTATGTTGTTACTGATGACTCAAGGGAAAACAATTTTTAAATTTTCAACATCTAAACAGTTGCATGTACTCGTCACTATATACCTACCAAGCAGTTAAAGTGTGCTGGTTTATATTCGCCGGCTGAATGCCCGTTTCTTACATCACAAGCTGACTGTTGACTATCATCTTCTGTATGTAGTTGTAGCCTTGAGGAAGCCATCATTGGTGGTGGAACCCGAGAAGTAAGCACACAACTACTCCGCAGGGAATCCTGATATCTGTTAGAAGTCAAGCCAGGTGGCTTGACAAAGGTGATGGGGCAATGCACATCTGTAATTGTTATGTTTAAGTTTATGGTTTATACAATATGAATATTAAACACCGCACTAATAACTGAAATCAAACACAGTTTGAACTGGATATATATACGTGTATATGCTTGCTTATTTGCTGTTGTTAGTCCAAACATTTACAAATGAAAAATGAAATAATTTCATGTGATGTTGCAACTCCAGCAATCATCTGTATCTGAGATGTCTTCTGTGCCTTGAAGCCACAATCAATCCAACATTAATTTTTATTACAAATAAATCGCCAGCTATTAAGTCTATGACAGTTATACCTTGAAGTAATTAATCATCTAAACGCTTCATACATTTTTAAACCAAACCAATAAACTTTTCTTATCAATGCCTTATAACAGTACATGAACTAACTACAAGAAGAGAATCTAAAATAGCAACAACTACTGACTACCAAAAATGTCAAAACATATTAAAAAACTCAACATTGGAGTGTTTTGGACAAGTTCTTCTTCGGATAAAATAAGGAAAGTGAAGTTTATGCATTTACTCATATACATGTACTACTGTACATATTTTTCTTAAATATTTAACTTATGGCACGTAATATATATTCAAAATAAAAAATGCTTAAACTATTTGTCTCGAATCATAAGAAACATTAAAAACATTTACTAACACATGTTCCATATAGGTGAAAGTACAATACAAAAATGTGAGGTTTTAGTTCACTCCTATTAAAATATAATAACATTATGAACAGCTCAACTTAATAATGGCCTCACGGTGACACATGCATATATAACAAGTATTTATTTATTTTGTTATAAAATGTACCTTGTTGGAATGATATGCCACACTCTTTAAAAGGCAAACTATTTTCGGCTTGTCAGATCCGAGCCCAATCTTTGCACAGCAGCTACCTCATGACTCTCAATCACATCTCAGATGATCTGTCCTCTGACAAAGTGCCGGAAGGCTGTTTGGGCTAACCATGGCGACTTTACGCCAAATCGAACGTAGCTGCCTAGAAGGTAACCGATGCAGACTCATTACTGTACATGTAACAACATGACATAAGAAAACAGATTGAGCCACATACATTAATTTTAAAATATAAACATTGTGACTGTCACTGTCATCCAACTTGTGCATGTGAGGTTGATCAACCAGTTCCAAAATAATAGAACTAGTTAGATGTATATGTGAACCTTTTTTTTCAACATGTTTCACACCAAAGAATACCTTGCTCCATGCTGTTTTGCACCCCCATATGTCTCAGTTCAGGTTCTTGGCCATCTGGATCAACATCATGGTCATGGACAATGCAGTCATCAAGAACTGTGTAAATAAAAAGTAATATCTAATATAACCGTCACCAAATGTGGACAGTGTAAAGTCACACTGAGGAGAATGTAACCTTCGAATGGGGACATGCACAATACAATGACATGTATATAGCATTGTTTGAGTACATTTTAAGTCTTGTTAACTGTTGGTTTTGTACCATCCTTTTAAATGTCAATAACTGGCACATATTAAAGAAACAAACTTTGCTCAGCTGCACTCTAGAGACAATGCCAACCCCTTAACCAATACAGACATTTTAATTCCTTGAATTGCCATGACCTTGTAAACATTTAAAAAGAATTGTTATAGGCATGAGTCATGATGACTCATAGTTTAAAGAGACTTATCTATGAAGCAATATAACAACTATCCAACAAATGCATCACATACTAATATTAAAATAGACAAGTGTCCCAAAGACAAGGGTTCCCACTTTTGTCTGAAAACTCCAATAATGTAAAAAATAACTATTATTAAAAACAAAGCATTAAGTTTGAATACCTGATTTACTATGTGGTAGACATGTAGAAACAATGAAAATAATGACATGTATATGCATATGTGTAACAAAATTAAAACTGTAGACATTCTATTCTTTTGATAAAGGTAATTTAAGGCAAAACAACAAAGCAAACCATCAGTATTTTTGGTTTCATGTAATCATTCCTATATGTAACAGTTGCCAGCACTCAGAACACAATTGTGCTTGAAGTCCACAGGCAAAAAAATAAACATTTATATTCATAAATAATTTTACTGCTGCATTTCTTGATTACAATTATACATTTAGCTGTTGGTAAATATCAATTCCTTCTTTATTTGAATCTAACTTGTGAATGTGGGGTTTATGGACAAAGTCCCTATAAACTGAACTAGCCTGAGTGAGGTACATGAAATCTTTGTTTTTCAAAAGGTTTCACAGAAAAGAATACCTTGATCTATGTAGTTTTGAACTCCATGCATCAGTTCTGGATGTAGGCCATCTGGTTCAACATTAAAGTCATGGACACTGCAGTCATCAAGAACTGTATAATATAAAAAGTAATATCTTATCTAATTATGACAGTAAAAAGTCAAACTGAGGACAGTGTAGCATTCTAATAGGGACATTCAATGCGGTGAAGTTCTATGTGACCCATCCTTTTCAATTTAAGTAAATAACTGGCACATATTGCAGATAAAAGTTTTTATAAGCCCCACTTTAAAGACAAATTTAATCCCTTAGCCAACAATATACATGGCACAGACAAATTCATTCGTTGAAAAGCCTAAGACCTTATAAACATAAGATAAAACTTGTTTACGCATGCCACAATGTTCAAAGAGAATTGACTACATAACAAAATGACAAATATCCAAAAAATTGTCACAGATTCAAACAGGAATATGTCCAAATGACACAGGTGCCCTACATTCCACTTATGTCTGAAAACTCCAATAATGTCAAAACCTGTATTATCATTACTCACATAGCCTTAAAATATAGCTTTCAGTTATAATTTCTAATTTCTGATTGTCTCAGTGGTAACATGTTTGATTTTGTTACCAAAAAAGTATATAGTTCGGTTCAAAATTCCTTGGACCAGTTTTATTAAATATAGTAATTAAAGTATCAGGCTACATGTACATGTATGACAGATTTTCACACAATAGCATTCATAATGCCTTCAAAAATTTACACACTTCTTAATACAAAGTACTAATTCACAGGGCTTTTTTCCCTGTTTTTGTGGAGCGGCCTTGGCCCCAACCCTCATTATGTGAAAAAAGAGTTGCAAACAGTTCAAAATTGTGAAAAAATGAGTCAAAAACTGTTCAAAATTGTGAAATAATGAGTTGTGAACTTTCTAAAGTTTTGAAAATGTCAGTCACAAACTTCTTGAAATTGTGAAAATTTGAGTCGCCAATTTCTCAAATTTGTGAAAAACGTCCATTCTCACAGAAGGAAAAAGCCATGATTCAGCTATCTATGATGTATGTGGTTTTATCACCATGATCCATACAAATTATTTATACCTCAAAGTCCTCACTTCTTTGAGTATTGCAGACTGCCTGAGCTAGGTAATGTAGTCAAGTGGCTTTCCCCAAGCTCCAACATCAGTGTATAAAGCAAACTTGTCCTGAAGATTTAAAAATTTATTACTAAAACACATAAAAAATACAAATTAATACTCATGAACTTAATGAAGAGCTTGAAAACTGTATAGATCTGATTTCCAATTAATTAATTATGCTGTAATAGCTTGCATAGTGTGTACTGTGTAGTGACTTGCATAGTATGTACTGGCTTGCATAGTGTGTACTGTGTAATGACTTGTATAGTGTGTACTGGCTTGTTGCAAAGTGTGTACTGTGTAGTGACTTGTATAGTGTGTACTGCCTTGTTGCATAGTGAGTACTGTGTAGTGACTTGAATAGTGTGTACTGTGTAGTGACTTGCATAGTATGTACTGGCTTGCATAGTGTGTACTGTTTAGTGACTTGTATAGTGTGTACTGGCTTGTTGCATAGTGTGTACTGTGTAGTGACTTGTATAGTGTGTACTGGCTTGTTGCATAGTGAGTACTGTGTAGTGACTTGAATAGTGTTTCCTGGCTTGCATAGTGTGCACTGTGTAGTGACTTGCATGTGGAGTGTGTGTACAAACACTCAAGCCACTAGAGCCTGCATTGTCATGAGTTATCACTTTGGGAGCCACCAATTAAAGCCTCTATAACGCTCAAAGTCAATGAAAATTTTGTAAAGTATTTCGTAAAATAAAGTTAACACCTTAACATTCAGTGTTCCTTATAGCAATAGCCACAATTTCAACGCTGGATATGGTATGATTATATAGCTTTTGTAGATACAAAATGCTCCTTTTTATTTATTTGTGACACAATTAATTCCATGTTATTAAATGGAAATAAATATGTAAATCAAGAATAAAAACGAGCATTTGTTATCTACAAACATCTATTTTACCAGACCACGTCTGGCGTTGAAATTTCGGCTATTTCCATAAGGAACAATGGTTTTTAATTGATTAGCTTTATTTTACGAAATATTGTACGAAATTTTTGTTCATTTTGAGTAGCACTGTTTCTTTAAGCATTGATAAATATAACAATGTAATTTCATGTATTTCATGAAGAAAGCAAGTTAAAAGATCCCCCAAAAGGGCAGTAAATGAAACCAGTAGATAAAAATTACTAGTAGCATATACTACAGCTACAGAGCATTTTAGGTCAATTTAGTATAACCCTTCATTCTTAAAACTAAGTTAGTATCAAACAACAATCTAGTATTTCAGGAAGTGTTATGCCAGTGATTTTTTTTAGTGATTATCAAATTAGAATTGAGTACTAACTTTATAACTGCATTTCTTGTATAAACAGAATGATGAGAGGGGAACGCTACCTTAGAGTGGGTAGAGTTTTTCATTAGATACAGTGGCATAAATAAAATTAACCAAATAAAGTTAATAAACATATTTCAATTTAAAATTGAATCAAAGTTCAGAACAATCATTGCCTTCAAATGCACAATAAGCTTGTTTTAAAGCAACTATTAGTTTTCAACTGAACATACAAGTTAAATTGACAGTTGGTTTAAAGAACATAACCCTAATAAACGATGGAAGAAATCTACATCAGTACTTGTTTATTTATTGCTTATGGAAGCATTTTCTTCGTCATTAAATGCTCTCATGTCTGCTTTCAAGTTTTATTGTCATTTTAATCTGATTATTTTGCAAATAACTGATAGGAAGGATCAAATGTACATACTTTAATATACCAGATATGTTTACAATGCTACTAGCACTGTCTTTTAAAAATGCCTACAGATTTTATCGCTATGTATTAGACCGGGAAAAACTATTTCTTTACATTCACATTATTGACTTTCTGAACAATGTAGCGAAGAGCTAAAAATCTAGTTTCAAGCTCTTTAGTATTAGTTATCTTTATTAAGACAGCTTCCCATTTTCTTGCGCTCATATTTGCTGTGCTCTTATTTGTTGCAACACAGTAAATATGGCTCAAGGATTGATACGGACAGGATTTTGTCAATTATTACAGATCAAACTGCTTAACGTGACTAATTAGTAAGTTTTTTGATATCAATTTAAAAAAAAAGAGTTTTAGACAAATAAAATTGATTGCTTACTCAAAAACACAGTTCTGTAGCTAAATGCAACATGCAGCATATTACACAATTCCATGAAAAATAATCTACAGGGTTTAAATACTTACCTTTCCGTTGCTAACTTCAAGTAGGCAATGGACTGGTCTCACGCCTGGCTTGGATACTATAACGTCACAGCTTTTCGATCTGCAGTTTAAAAATAACAATATTGTTTGGATTTCAAAACATGTTTCAAATTAAATAGCGACATTTCATTTATAGATGATATTTACTGTATTATTGATTGCTCAGCACACAAAAAATCATAGTGTCAAATTTAAGTTCAAGTATTCTATACAACCCATGCGAAAGACATCGGACCTCGGACATTGCCGATAAAATTTGCTGAGGTCCTGTATTATTCCCGACATTGTCGGACCTTGTGTCCGACCATAAATAAATTGTGTGTTTTGGTAAAACAATGAAAACGAAACTAGAATATGAACAAATATCGATTTCAATGTTCAAAACCAAAATATGACCAGTATTGATGCTAATGTTAAGAACTTTATAAACACAAATGTCCGCCATTTTATGCAAGCGCTTATGAAAAGTGAATTTTTGGATGGGATCATCGCCATTCCCATGGATGGGACGCAAATTGCGTCACTTGATTTACGCATGTTAAGTGGGAATGATCCCATTGAATGTGCGAGCATATTCATATTCACTGGTCATATTGGGTTATAACGACCAATCAATGAGCGACTTTAATTTAATTTATTATTCATAAATTTACGTATTCTGTGTATAGTTTCAGTGTGTTAATAATATCTCATTGTGTGCATTAATGCCGATGTATTTTTTTATTTTAAAATACTACATGTACCGAGTTGCACAATATAGTTACGGCACATGGTCTGTTTTGACACTCACGCTTAAACCTTTTCCATGCGTGGCACTCATCTCTGTCAGCAAAAATTACGCGCTCTTATTAAAACACAGGCTTTAAATGGCATCATGTGTTATTCAGTTCTAAAAATGGACATGATGAAATATACTTCTATTTAAATTAAATTGTTACCACATGCAATTTGTAACGGGTATTGTTTTCACAACTTACTTGCCATAAGTTATTCATTGCTATAAACCATTTGCATTTAATTTCTCATAAGGAACAATGATTGTTTAAGTAATTGTTTATGGTGAAAAGGTGCGATGATAACCGACACCGTCTTTCTTATACTGTTTAATTACCATTGGATATTGCATAAATTTCAAAACTGTGATTTTTTGTAAATCAATCTGCAATAAACGCTAACTTCAAGACTGACGTCGATCAAAAATAATGATCGCCAGTTTAAGGGGCCTTTTCACAGATTTTGGCATGTTTTGAAGTTTGTCATTAAATGCATTATATTGATAAATGTAATCATTGGATCTAAAAAGCTCCAGTAAAAAAATCAAGAATAAAATTTTAAAAAATGGAAAAAAGTAGCCTGCAGCAGGGCTCGAACCAGTGACCCCCGGAGTCCTGGAGTAAAAACCAATTAGACCGCTCGACCATCCTGCCAAGTAAGTATGAGAGACGTATTTAATCATTTATAATTTATCTGCATAGTTTCACAAAATTAAACTACAACAGAACTCTCCAAATTATTCAATCGTTTCTCGTTGCAACGCTTTATAATTTTCAGGTTTTTAAATCGTCAAAAGATGCATTTAATGGCTATATTAGACCATGGTAAATGTTCAGTATTACTGTTTCCTCACAAATATCATAACTAAAACGAAAATTTGCGAATCTGAAACAACTTTTTTCAATTTTGTCAATTTACCAAATCGTGAAAAGCTCCCTTTAACCATGCCCTTATGATACGCATTCTCGTTACCGATTGGACGCTTTGGCGACTGCAAAGTTACCCTAGAAGTGTTTGTGGTGCATCTTTGTCAGCATACATGGCTGTGTAATGTGACTATTATTCGATATGAGACAACAATATGAGTGCGGATTATCGGACGTCCGAGTGCCTTCTGCAATTTGTTTAGAAAACGTTATACTGCCGATTTTTGGCGTAATTTACGGCCGGAAGTGCTGACTAAACGGGCATAAATTTAATTATTTTATTGTATTTAGATTTGTAAAACAGTGTGAACGTCAGAACGATAAAAAAAACTAAACACTGTATTTTTATTGTTTGTTTAAAGCAGAATAAAGTCCGGTAAAATGCGGTGAGGTCCGGTACATTTTAAAAGTTATCGGACCTCATGTCCGGTAAAATTTGTTTGTCTTTCACATGGGTTGCTATATTTGATCTTTATTTAAGCAACAATGTTTTATAATATTTTAAGCGAAATATGTTATATTATACATTGAAAATATTTATATGTGCTTTATTATTTGCCAAAATTCAATTTTGATAATCATTTTGATTTTTATGCTATTGCATGCACTGTGGGGTAATGCAAATTGGTGTTTTTTGATTATCAGGACCAGGACATGTATATTCAGTATCAGACAAGTAGGCTTTGAAGGTAGCCAGTCCTGTTGACCGTCCATTCCCAACAGTAAAGGTCAGTAAAGGCCTGAAGGGTTTTTGCTAATGAAAATCCATTCGGGCTAGTGGGAACAATTTAAACATTTATATAGTCGGGCTACTAAGAAATTTTACTTTTTATATATGTGTATAAGAATTTGGGCTAATACTTTAAAATCTGAATATCGCACACTGTATCAGTATATGAAACATAGCAGCAAATAGGACACAACGACTTAAATTTTCATCTCACAAAATGACTAGAAGACTTTGATCACATTATAACTTTAATGCATTGTAGTTAGTTCAGTTTTAGATAATCAATATTTTATGTTTTGCTTATGTGGCATCTCTATAAAACCTTTAACAGGGTATATCTATTGCTGTCATTCAAAAGCATTAGATGATCCTTAAAATGACTGCCAAAAAAAATTAAATAATGTTATGTACACATACTTTCCTATCAAATAGTATGGATTAACCAATGGAAATCTGTTGCTATCTTCTTCAGTTCATGTCTATTATCTCTATCTTCTCAGTAATCGAGAATTGTTTATGTTTGCGTGTGACAGTATTACTCATAGCCATTTTTGCGATGTATTTCGTGTACAGAGTCAGAATGACCAGTTGCGAAATTTAACGATTTATAGTACAGTATACTGCCATTATAACCTGTGCAGGGACACTAATTAGTTATTTCTTAAATGTTAAAAACAACCCCAGCTGTGTGCAATCAACACAGTCAGTAATCAACTGTTTTCATGCTTCATTGCGTGCCATAGTATGCCGCAAAATATAGGGTGTTAATACTAGCTAGAAACGGTTTTCTGCTTAAGTTAGCGAATTCTCAGATTTAAACGTCATTTAGTTATCATGCTTGTTGGATTTTCGGAAGCAATAGCTGAAGCACGATATACCGGTCAGCGCGATTTACCGGTCTGCGATATATGAGCGTTGCAGTGTACTTTAAACAATCTTGGTTGAGTTCCAACAGATGATGCTTCATGCCAAATATCTATTAAAGCCTCAGACCTTGCAGTTTTAGAGATTTTTTTTTCATTTCGGTTGGCATGCAATTCTTTAAAAAAAACTTTCACTCTTGGCAATTTACATCAAGACTTGCCCATCGATTTAGTAGGAGATGTCATTTAAGTACAAATGTTGACGGAAAAAGACAGGTTATAAAAGCATAGATGAGCTAAAAAATAACCGTTTTTTTACAATTGGGAATTTTGGGGTATGAATTGGGAAAAACTATGCATATTTGGCATTGCGAAAGGATCCGACTATCGGACCCATGAAGGCAGTAGAAACAGGCCTCAGGCAATTCATCAGGCAGTTAGAGCACAGTCAATTTCGGGACAGACGGATCAACTAGTAGTGGGGGTGTAAAAAGGGCCATTTAGAGGAAACATTTCTTTATTAATAAGTACCTTTTTCGTCCATGGATATGGTCCTGCACCATAATTATACACAACTTCTTCTCTGCACGAGAGATGACACTGGCACAGTCACCTGTAGCGTCTGACCAGTGGCAGAATGTCACGGAGGGCAACGAAATACAAGCTTGGTAGACCCTCCTCCTCAAAGCACTGCACTTTGCAATTGGGGTGTGTGGAGTCATTTACAAGCCTTCCAAAACTGCCAACTTCTGTAGTTCCATCAAACCTAATTGAAAGAGAAATAAACAATAACAGATTTGTAAAAGTTAATCAATATATATATATTTAACCATATAGTATAAAATAATATATATAAATATTTTATATTTATATGCAAGTCACTACAGTGGCACATACACTATGTAAGTCTTGAAATTGGCATACACACTAGGTCAGTCACTACACTGGCATAAAACTATGGAAGTTACTACATTGGCATACAAACTATGCAAGTCACTACAGTGGCATATACACTATGTAAGTCATGAAATTGGCATACAAACTAGGCGAGTCACTACAGTGGCACACACACTATGTAAGTCATGAAATTGCCATACACACTAGGTGAGTCCCTACAATGGCATACAAACTAAGCTAGTTACTTCATTGGCATACAAACTATGCAAGTCACAACAGTGGCACAAACACTATGTAAGTCATGAAATTGGCATACACACTAGGAAAGTCACTACGCTGGCATACAAACTATGGACGTTATAACATAGGCATAAAAACTATGCAAGTCACTACAGCGGCAGAAACACTAGGCATGTCATGTAATTGGAATACACACTAGGCAAGTCACTACACTGTCATACAAATTAAGTTAGTTAGAACATTGGAATACAAATTATGCAAGTCACTACAGCTTACAAACTACTCCTATAAATATATATCGACCTCATATCGTTGAATGTCCATTTACAATAGTATCGTTTTAACAAGTAAAGAAAAGTAGGAAGCTTTAACGGCTGCAAACAATGCAGATGATCATGCAAGAGTCACTTAATATAAAATATAAACATTATTTTACTAGTTGCATTACAATAAAGTTAATAAAAACTTACAAGTAATGCTATTCCAGACCTAAAGACACTATCATTGTTCCATACCAATTGTACAATATGGCACTGTGTCAATTGAAAATTGCATTGTGTAACGTCATTGGTCGGTTATAAATAACTTGTTTCTCTAAACATAGGATTATACGAAGGACTAGACGAAATTAATACCAGGAATGCCTAATTGATTTTTGGTTAGAACTTTAATCTTGCCATGTGTGTTATTAATATTATCATGTGTGTTTACTAATATTATTAATTATATTATACTTATTTTTTGTATTTCATTAAGAAATATATTATGTAGACCTGTTTATTAACTGATTTTAGCAAAAGATAAGGGCATGCAGACATAGAACTGCTGTATATTTTCGGTCAAAGTCAAAGCAGTTCTTTATTTGAAAGTAACAGATAAATACAATGTGTGTGTAATTATTTTTTTTCCTCAAAATGTATAAAAAGTTATATTTTGAAATAATTCTCACACTTTTTAGGGGCTATCAGTGTCATTTATGTATGCACGGTTAATGATGGGAATGCTGTGCTGCTGGGGCAGCTGAAGTTTCACCTTTGTTTATTTTACTAATGATAATTTAATGTATTAGCAAAGATTAAACAAGAAAAAGTGAACTGCAGCTTGAAATCAATTTATTTTTATTATTTTAATTATTTTGACTTAGCCTAGATCAATTTTTTATTTTTATTTTAATAATTATGACTTACATGTAGCCTACGAACATGAATTGATCGGAAAGATTGAAATGTAAGCCGATTCGTCATATGATCCAATTTTGCAGAAAGTAGATCCCGCCTTTGCGTTATCGTAAATACGTACCCTTGCGCGTTGTTACAGTACACTGAAGAAATTCAAGAATAGAAGTTCGCTTTTCATGGTGGATTCCAGAAGTCATTTAAGATAACCAAAGCAGATCTATATTGTTGATATAAGATATTTCTTATCCAGGTAAAAACATATTTTTATGGACTCAGTAGCTCTAGATTATATATACATAAATAAAACATTGAATTAATGCCTATAAACTATAAGCTATTAGTACAGAGTTTAATGTAATATAATGGAAGTTTTAAACATTTTTCGATTTTCTCCCTGTGTTTCAATATTTTTATGTGGATGGTAATATATAGATATAAAACAGATATTTTTGTGTATGTATCCTTTGAATCGGACACAATGGCCTGCATTTAAATTTTCACAAGAACAAAATTTTAACTACAAGCCAATATGGATTATTTTAAAATGAGTTGTTTTCTGTTCTTAATTTTAAACAATTGAGTTTCGGCTAGTTTTTCAATGTCAATATAGTGAATACGTATATTGTATGTATGCAATATTACAGCAGCTCAAAATGTTAATCTTAAATTTATATACATGTATATTCGGTTGATTTAAAATCCAGTCATTAAACATATGGTATACACCACCGCGCTTGAACTGTGACATACGTTCCTCTTTTTTCTATCTCACTATCTCGGTATTGAATCATATACATTTTCTTAATGAGTATATCTGGAACTATATACTTGTTTATATAAAGAAATAATAATGTTTAAATCAAAGGCAGATATCTGATTTTCAAAGAAATTGTATATCTCTGTCATACATCTTTAAAATTTCTAATTAACGTCTCCTGAGTAATTAACCTTACAATTCACAAAGTTTTCTTAAGATTTTATATGTGGAAATAACCTTTATAATTATCTTCAGATAATAAAATTCAATAAAGAAATGTGTTTTAAGCAAAAGGCATAACTGACAGGATTTCTATAAAAAACAAGCAAATTCTTAAGAGTACATATCCCCAGCCAATATGCTTCTGGACACTCATACCAAGTTGCAATGAAATCCGCCAAAACACTTCCAAGATATGGCTCCGGACACACAAAAAAGCATTTTTTAAAGATACAAAGGGCCATAACTCTGTTATTAAACATACATGCCAGACGTCCCGATCTTGGCAGGACAGTCCTGTTTTTGGGGTGTTTGTCCGGTGTCCTGATGTGACACAATTTTTACCGACATTCGTAGAAAATGACATAATGTTCTATAAGGTCACAATAAAATTCGCAGTTAAAGCCCCGTCTAGCTTAAATTACCATCGCTAATCCCTTTATCGCCCCCTTATTAACAAACGATATCTACTAGTCGAGAGTTCCAGAGTTGTTTTTGACACCTTATCAGTACTCTATCGGCAAATTATTGATTTTAATCGGGCATTTACACCAGGGTGTTTATATGATAGGGGTCGCTAATTGCTAGCGATAGATGCATCATAGTGAATTAAAAGCCGAATGCATTTGTATTTCATGGCCCAAATCAAGTCCAAAGATTCTTTTACACATTATTCTGTGTATTATACCAGCTGAGGCTAAAAAACCTGTCAAAACACCAGTTTGTATATCAAGCAAATCGAGCGCTGACCAATACACATTGAAGTTTGATATAAATTTATACTTAAGTTTTTTGACTGATTTTCAGAAATCAACTTGTACCTATTGCATCAATCTAAATTTAGAGTTAATTGATGATTGGTTGAATAAAACAATGCTCGATGCGCGCACATCGCATTGAACAATTACGCATGCCCCTGTCCCAAATTGAAGTCAAATAGAGGCATGCCCCTCATTTCACATTATTGATTCATCCGCATTGTGCACATGTGTGTTTACTTCGGGAAAATTGAGAACATTTGTGTTCATGAAATTTGTAAACACATTTATCCCTTATATTTGCCAGAAATTTTGTAAGTAATGTCCTGATTACTGACTACAGTAAAGTTGGCATGATTGATCGTTTTAGGTGTCCCGCTCTTTGGTCAAATGTACCGATTTAGACCTGAAAATTTCTGGTATGTATGGTTATTAAAAGATGATGTACAAAGCCATTTGGCGTGCATCATCCTATTATCCATATATATACTCATACCAAGTTTCAATGAAGTCCGCCAAAGCACTTCCAAGATATGGATTCGGACAGACAGACGGACAACGCCAAAACAATATCCCTCCGCCTATGGCAGGGAATAAAAATACAGCAAATTCGGCCTTAATTATTACACAAATAATTTGACGATAAATTCTACATTGCTGTTATTTGTCAAAATCGTCCGTACTAAGATGGCGGCAGGGTCACGTGATAGCCAATATGGCCACGGTCAATTAATTTATTTGTGGATTGTCTATATGGAAAATATTTGTGTAAGTGTAATATAAATGCTGGACTGAGCAAGAAAATAAGGAGCAAAGTAGCCTACACTGTAATGTGTAATAGACAAGTCGACAAGTGAGGTCATGCGCACCTGCTATTTGCAGACTGCCCACTGGTTAGCAAAAGGCAGTTGGCTTAACGCTTATTGATTATGTTGAAAATTACTGTAATTTTCACAATAATTTTAAATCCTTAAAACACAGTGAAACTCAATTATATTTTTTATCAAAAATAACTTTTATAGAAAACATATGATTCAGGGAATATTCTAGAATTTACTAGCTATGGGTCCCTGAACTCGCAGATTTTAGACCAATGAGTCCCAGGCCAAAATTAATGAGTCCACTTTGAAAAAGTATGGGTCCCAAATTTTGAAAGATACCAAGTAGTGAAGAAAATATGTCTAAATCACACTAGCTCAATAACTTTACTTGCATTAAACTTTTAATAATCTCAAAAACTTGTTGAAACAAAAAAAACAAACAAATTCAGAGTTATCACTATCTTGTTTGCCTTCACATAGGCTATAACATTATCTGTTACATGAATGTAACCTATTATAACATTTCAACTTGATTCCAATCGATGATTATATTATTGTTAATATCCGAATTGCGAGCTTGATAATATTATTGTTTATGTCCAAATTGCGAGCCGTTTACCTACCATTATTAAAGTTTAGATTTGTTTGTTTTGGATTATTAAGCTTCAACACCTTATTTTGGAAGCATTTTTTCTGTATTATTTATGACTAAATTACACAAAGTTAAAGCAGGTTTTCATCCGGGGACTCAAGAAAATATCATAACACGTTCTATTTTAAAGGTCGATTCTAATTGGTTTGTATTATACATCAGCGACTAGAGCCTTTCAAAAGACTTGCTGTGAGTCTCATTCGGTTAAACTTAGCGTTCATTGCTACACTTTTTACTCGTACACAAGATGGTTCGTACCTATCGTGATTCACGTATGCGTTAACGGATACAGTTCAGCAATGCGTCCGAGTGGACGCACATATTTCAAAACGATGCGTCTATTTCGATATTTGTGCGTCATAGACGCGGGACGCACATGTAGATTATTCCTGAGATTGTATTTTTGTTTTCGCTAATAAAGCATTTAAAGTCATTTGACATTGCTTCTAAGTTGAAGACCAATGGGCGGTGTCAATCATTTAGGCTAATTATAACAAAAAATAACAATACAATTATTCCAAAGCCGATGTTCGTTTGGCGTGATATAGTTATTATATTCATTGATTGTGTTTGAGTAATTATTTTAGAAGTTCTTACTTATTTTCTGATGAAAACATGACTAACTGCATATATTTTCCATATCAGTAACCAGCGCTTTTGCCAACCAGTGACTCTGCATGCCCAAAAATTACCGATTGTAAGCAATAACAACCATTTGTCTTTATAACAATCAACTAACATATATGAACAAAGACCTATAGATAACATTCTATAGGTTTTTGATATGAAGAATTGGCACACAATTAAATGCTTCCCTTCATTGATGCACATACCTTTTTCTTCATCCTGTTTTAAAAAACAGGTCCGCCTTCTTGTACACCCACTTACACCCTTTCTTGAAATTCTTTCTTTAAGGTCTCATGATGTTATCACATGGAAGAAGAAGAACATGACGGAAAATTTTAATGTTACCTATTGCACAAAACATTTAGCCTTGTAGGTTTGCAACAAATTTGTTCAGCACCTACATGTACAATGCTGTAGGGTACGAGCTAAGACTAGGTACAATTACAATGTACGAGCTGACAAGTTACCGATTATGATTCACAAAACTATATATATATATATACAATCAATGAAATCGTTTTTGGCAAATACTAATGGAAATTAAATCAAAGGTTATTTTGATTTCTGAAAATGTTTAATACAAGTTCAATACAAGCTCGGACGAATGACCTTCGTTAGTTCAATCGTGTATGTTTATATCCGAAAAGAAGCAGTTTTCCAGCCAACGTGCGGTTTATTTTAAACAAGAATAACATTTATTATTTAACCGCCTAATATCGTATTCAAAAATAACGTATTCAGCATACAAATACCTTATATTTAATTCCCCATCACGTTGGACTCGGTATTGGAGGACATTTTGGAATATGCGCGCATGCGCGCAATTATTGGGGCAAAATGTGTGAGACATGAAAATGGCAACATCGCTATGCGTGTACGACAACACACAATTGCGAATAAAAACCGTCAAATCAATTCCATGGAAAAAATACATTTTTTAATAAGATAATGTCTAATTAAGCCGAAAAAAACAAAATGTCAAAGTCACTACCGGGTTTCGTGTAGTGGGTTGCCAATATGTAGTGGGTTGTTTGGTGTGTAACGAAAGACCGGCAGTGGGTTTCCACTACACACACACACACACACACACACACACACACACACACACACACACACACACACACACACACACACACACACACACACACACACACACACACACACACACACACACACACACACACACACACACACACACACACACACACACACACACACACACACACACACACACACACACACACCACACACACACACACACACACACACACACACACACACACACACACACACACACACACACACACACACACACACACACACACACACACACACACACACACACACACACACACACACACACACACACACACACACACACACACACACACACACACACACACACACACACACCCGCACGCACATCCGCACACGCACGCACTTGCTGACAGAGATTTTAGGGTAAACGATTCGTTTGCAATGGTAGGCTTAGCAAACCAGAGACCATTCAATGTACAAACCACTTACTGCAATTAAATGAAACCTTAGACTCAGTTAAAGTGATATTATGCGCATCTAAAAGTATATGCCATGTTCAAAGGAGTCTATCACAACCGTTGTTTATTGTTGGTCTTTTCACTTCGTATACACTTATATTTGTTAATGCAGCATCAACATACTAAAACAATATCCCGGAAAGAGAAAAATAATGCATTGGAATATCAACTGTCCTTTGGTTTTGACAACTGACGACAGAAATGATTCGATGTACGATGTGAATCTAAATTTAGTTTTAGTGCAGATACGTTCATACGACACACGAACACTAACTCCGATCCTAATAAAAGGACAGTCCCGCTCGGCTTAGACAAAGACGTATACTGTATTTTATAGGTCTTTGGCTTAGATGACTGTAAGGTCATGTAAAATATCGAATATAATATATATTTTGTATAAACAGCTGGTAGCAAGATGAGTTGCAGATAATTGGTCAGTTACCACATTTTAACTATAACTGTTTTGACCTGTTAATCCTTTTCAGCTCAATTCAACAGTGAGAAATGCCCATAATATCACTTTAAAATATTATATAAACGTCGAATGCATCATGTTAACGCACTATAATTTAAATCGCTTTTAGTTAAAGGACTGAACTAGTTTTGAATCGAGATTGAAAACGCCTTTGCACTGTCGGAGCTTCGTGAAACAGAAATCGGATGGACACAGAAATGGCACAAATCTTCGTCCGTAGGTCACCAACAAGACTACTCTATCTACTCGTATCCCTTCATAAAGTTAGTGTCACTTCTTTTGTTACACCTTTCCCTTATCGGCAATAACATTTCCATTTCCTTTGTGCGACAAGATGTTCAGATATTTAAATCTGCCTATCAGATTTGTCATTTAGATATAGTTGATTCCATTTGTGCAGAACAGCGTTGCATTCCGGTATGTTGATAAACATTTTGGTACTTTTCAATATGGAAATCGCACGATCTGTTTAAAGGGATGATAAGCAGCGATAAGTGTTTTGCTTTTTTCCTGTCTTTTTGTGACAATAGAGCATTTCTCAACTTGATCAAGATACAGCGTAATTCTATACAACTAACGAATAATTACGATTAATCAGCGGTAAAATATTAAGTGAACATAAAAGGAACGCATATTTTAGCTTGTCTATATATTTTACCGCTGATTACTCGTTTATGTACAAATGGTGATAATAAAATGTTTAAGTATTTGGTATAATTTGTTTTTTCTAAGCACATTACGCGGAGTTTAAATATCCCAAAATATCAAGTGGGCGGTTATAACTTTTGTTGAGCGTAATAATAATAATTCTTCTTATTATTATTTTATTTTTATTATTATTATTATTTTCTGATCTTTAATGTTTTGTATTGATTAATTCTTTGGTTTTTATCAGAAAAAATACCCACTAATTTAGGCATAGTTCAAAATAACATAAATGAATTATCATGCCACAGAAAAAGAATACGTTTAATATTTATAATCCAATGAAATCCCAAGCAACTCGAACAGATTGTATATTATATTATTGTATTACATGACAATAATTTCCTCGTTGAAGAGCGTTAAAATAGTGTTAGTGAATAGCACATGCGGAAGTGAACACGGAATTTAAGCATTCACCGCCTCAACACAACACGCGACAAAACTCGCAGTCCACAAGTTGGACAAACGCTGGTCCCATGTCCACACACTTCACAGGTCAGCAAATGTCCGCACGGTAGGAAGACCACACGTCTCTCTCTACTGATACAGATCCTGCACATAACACGCTGTCTCAGGGAGTCGTTCTCTTGCTGAATGGTCCGATCTAGAATTGTGTTAATCATTATAATATTATGTCACATATATGGTATTACTCTATACGATAACTGTTTAAATTTAAACGCAAAAGATTGCGTTTTTCGAGCATCAACAAATAAAACGCGTAAAATATGTTGAAGCAGCGAAAAATAATTCATAAACTATTGTAAAACATGTAAAACATATTATTGTTCATGTTAGCATCTCAACGATTGATAATTGTCCTCATATGACTAACTTTCAAATATTTAAATATATGTATATTACCAAGAAGTTTACACAAAGTTATACATTCATGACATCAAACATCTTACCGTTTCCGTAACAGTTTCTTTCATTACGAATCCGAAAATATAAGCGTATTTCATCACTAATTTGTCTGTCACATCTTACGTAGCCATGACATTGGAATTGTATGTTTGAGATGTGATTGTGAAGCATGACCGGATGTTCCAGACAGCGCATAGAACGCCCCATTCGCAACATATTCTCATTTGCGTGCCGAAAGCCGCATATTGAATTTGCAATGTCATCAGCAAAATTGTATACAAATTGAGAATGAAGAAGTCTAAAACCGTTCATGAGGCGCTGCAGAAAAGGTAAACACATTAGAAATACATGTACGTTGAGCAGCATGTATATCCAGTCACCCGCTGGCGGCACCGGTTTTGCCATCATTCAGCTCCTTTTACTGTTAATCAACCAAACTCATCCGAACGCTCGGTTAGTCTACGTTTCCAAAAAACGATACAGCGTTTCTGTGAACGGACGTCTTTGCGTAAATAACGCCGGAAACAGGAGTCTTACGTCTACTTTACAAACGGTGGAAGTCTCTTTGATGACTGGTTATTTGCATGTAAGTAGTTTTTTAATAGATAGTACGTGCACAACCTTCAAGCAAATCTTGCCACTAACGAAATGACGTGTGCAGCGAATTGCTCATACATTGGTTACATTCATCGCTAATTATCGAATTTCCGTTAAAAAGGAAGATATATTATCATGGTAAATTTGGTAAATTTGAATAGTGTGATACACGAACGGTTAATGCTCCACCCGGGTTAACTCCTCGGTTCGTTACAGTCGAAGTTACCATCTCAGTTATGCTATGAAACATTTATATATATCGTTTTCATGTCCCGTATATAAAAGAGATTTTCAAAGCATTGCACATCTTTTAAGATTGATGATATGTTAAATAAAATCAGATACAATTAATAATATCAGAAATAGTGTTGATGATAATTGAAACATTTTCAGAGCATAAGCTTAATATAGCATATACTTAAACGTTGTTTTTTTTAATAAGAAAACCATGAACGATAAAAAATTTCGCAATATCGACATTGTGAGTAAAAGTCCCACAGTTGGAATGTTGCTTTAACATTTATCAGCAAATGTAAATAATATAAAATGAGAGATATAGACAACCTAATTATTAATTGTTGTGTTAAAGAGAAAGCAATACTCATATACCTTAATCCAAATTTACCATACTACAATTATTTTCAAGCACATGTGTAGACTATAAAAACAGGTAAACAAACGGGCAACACTAGTTTAAGGGTAATCAATTGTAACTCCTGAATTGTCATACTTGATTCCTTATATCACGTCATATGAGTAAATACATGCTTTCATTCAAAGTCATTTTGGTGAGAGTGTTTGCATTTATTAACTATCATGCGAGTGTAATAAATGTTAAAGCGAGTATATACGATTTCAATGTCAACAATTTATTCACGTAATCGTAAACCAACATTTGAATATGACCGAGGAATGTTAAATAAAATAAATTAACAATCTTTATATGTTACCACCATTCAAATATTGTTTACTAACGAGAAATTTTAACGAGTAAGTTAATGCGGATAACGGCACATTTACTCGTATTTTTTGGTAAAACCAAAATTGCGTCAATGTGTCATGCGTATGAATGAATCTGCACAAACATGTCGGGATTTTAAAACAGAGTACATGGCTTGTTTAAATGAAAGAAGTTGTATTTTGTTTTGAAACAAAAGGAATAAGATTTTATAAACTCGCTTTAAACCAATACAGTCAATACATGCAGTACGTAAACATACACTAAGTGTTTATTTAAAAGGCATATAAACGAATGCAACAAAAACAGTACACTTTGTTTCTGTTTGCACGTGATTACAATATGATTCGCGCACTGGGAAAACCGGGCTTAATGCATATGCGTAAATTGTCGTCCCAGATTAGCCTGTGCAGTAAGCACATGGTAATCAGGGAATATGCTTTCCGCTTTAATGGACTTCGTATAAAGGACGTTTCTTCAAAACTAAAATACATATCAGGCGGAAAGTGGCGTAACTTATTAGCAGATGCGGACATGTTAATCAAGGACGACATGTGCATTACAAGGTGAGCCCGGTATTCCCAGAGCGCTGCTCATACAATCAAGAATCATCACTGCAACTGCTAAAATTATCTTACCGCGATCCTCTCTGTAGTTGGGCGGCTTGAACTTTTAACTGACAAAAATCAGTGTTTATGTAATATGTCTTATTTATTTGAAAAGTCTCCAGTCGGATGTTGAAAGAAACCAAAATCGACAGCAACAAATACAACTTCGTTTTATTGTATTTTGTATATCTCGTGTGTACATTTTGTAACACAATTGATAGGTTTACGTACTATTGTTGTGTCAACCAAGTACTATGTGAGTGTACTGGATTCACGAACTTCTTTTTGCAAGAAAATCATATACAAATTGGAAGATTCAGAAAAAAGCGTCCCACGAGACGGCAAACCACCTAACGCGATTTAATTTAATTTAAGCAGACCGCGACTGTCTATATGTATTTGTTGGACCGCATTTTCCTTGATATCACATCGCGAATGTGAAAATCATTGTATTATTTACCGCAATGGTTCGCGTTCACCAGATTTTATTTCGATGTATAGTGAAATGTTCAAGAAAGTAACACGAATATCAACATATATTTATTCACGATCTGAAAGACAAAATTGTATCAAAATACCATTTACGAGCATTAAATTCATAAAAACATTGAATGGTTCGAAAAAAATGGTTCGGACCCAAGATATTTGACTAGTTCGGTCCACGAACGCTGTATTTTATGTGCGGTTTTAAGCATCCCCTTATTGTTAAATTGTATGCGATTATCGTGCGTTGCTTTTGTATGGGCTTTTTATGTTGGCATATGAAGCAACGCATGGCCTTATGTTGGCATATTAACGACATGATGATAATGTAAAATCATTATGAATAACCTCAACTCAATAAACCATCAGTCTCGTGCACTCGTATATATCGTTTGAAAGTCCTAAAGTTAAAACGCCTCTGGTTGAATGGACTGATGTTAACTATAGACTTGTCACTAAACACGAGGGTAGGTGTCGGTTTTGCCATCGTTTAGTTCGTTTTACTCTTGTCTATATCAACCAAACTCAACCGAACGCTTACCGAGTAACGATATTGCGATTCCGTTAATGGACGTGTCAGCGTAAATATTGCACGAAACCTGCAGCCGTTCGTCCACTGTACGCATATGCGCTGTTTTCTAATGCGCCGTAGGTTATCATTGAATCACTTAAGGACGTACGCGGCAGTTTAGTTTCACGCAAATATTTTTTTACTGAAACACCGGTTGCGAAATAAGTGCAATATATTTCGAATATTCGGATAAAAAAAGAATATAAACAATGTAAGAGCGAAATAATAACAAAACATGCTTACAATGAACGCAAGGTACACAAATGAACAGTTTTTGTCCATGAAAATTAAATACCTTTGATATGCCCCTTTAAAGGGGCCGTGCAACAGATAAAGCGTCGTATCGACGCGAAACGATATTTTGGGAAACTACGAGGATTGCTTATATAGGTAAAAAAATACATCCATTCTCAACATGAGCGTTGGTGGTCGAGTGGTCTAGGCGGGAGGCTTTTTACTCCAGGAATCCAGGGGTCAGTGGTTCGAGCCCTGTTGAGGGTTACTTTTTTTACTTTTTTACAAATTGTATTCTTGTTTTTTTATTGCTGGAGATTTTTAGTTCAAATGTTTAAATTAATCAATATAAAGAATTTTAAGTATTTAATGACAAGCTTCAATACATGCCTAAATCTGTTGGACGGGCCCTTTACTATCATGTATACATCTTGTTTTCAGTTATTTACTGTATTATTTTTCTTTTACTCATCTTTCTACACATAATTTGTGTTTTCATTTACATTTGAATCTACATTTTCATTGGCATACAGCAGTACATGTACTAGTATGTGTTTTGACCTGCACCATGTACATGGTTTTCCCTGTGTTCTTAAATTGCATTTTAATACCTTCCGTAAAACAGCATTTGTGAACAAACGACAACGGTGACCTATTGTTTTCTTTTTATATTTGTATTAAGTTATGACTCATTTAATATTTAGGTAAATTTGGAAAAAATCTAGGTGAAGGAAAGCATTTTAAAATAAAAATGACTTTGATGAATTTTATTTATTTTTATATGTGAAATTCTGTTGTTTTTGTTTATGTTTAAAAATTGATAAAAAAACATAAATCAATCGATTCATGTTATTATTTTTTTTAATTTACAGTCTAGTTAAATCAGTTTTACATATTTTGTGATAAATATGGGTTGTTTTCAACACTTTTCTATTTAATTTACTCTAGTTGTTATGTTATTACCTTTTTGGTGAATTGTTCTTGTGCTAAAATATGCCTGTTGTTCAAGTGCGAATAAAAATTGAACAACAACGGTGACCCATGATTTTTATTTTATTTTTTTTTATCCACAACAGATGGTTCTACCTAAATACCAAAACTTATCAAATTCTAGGTGTAGCAAAATTTGCATTAAAACTGCCGCGTACGTCCTTAATCTCGACACACACTCATTTATTCCGCCCAAGAACTACTGTAAGCAGTACATGTCAATTTTAAGTTTAATCCCGCTTCGAAAAAGCGGTAATCAAGTGTATTACAATTGTATCAAGTGCTTTATCTGAAACAATTATCTTATGAACTGGTGTAAAATACGATATTGTTAAAGTGACCTATGCCATTAAAAGAAAGAAGATATTCACGCCGGTATTCCGGATACCTCGATATACAGATGCACGGAGCGTATATTGACAGGAGTTGAAACGAGTATTTGACCCTTACTGTAGTCAATTCAAATTTATGCAAAAACTAATCATCCGATTTTATTGGTTTATACGTTATCTTGTTGCTTATTAATTTCTCTTTCAAAAAAATATAACTTTTAGTATATTTCCGTTGTTAGTAATGGATGTATAGCGAGTTAAACACGAGAAATACACATTTTATGTTTTACCCACGCGTGTTTAACCTTGTCGATACTTTGTTACGTAACCAGTAGCTATCGATAAGCATACATCGAAGCGCCGAGGTTATACATTTTGATGTATAACGTCTTTTTTCTAATTTTACTTATTTCTCGGCCGATTTTGACAAATTATATATCATTAGAAAGCCTAAATTTCGTAGTTTTCAGATATATAAATATATATGAAGTTTTACTTCTAATTTGGGCAGCCCGGCGAGTTATAACTTTAACTTTTGCAAATATCATACCGTTTTAGAATCTATATTTACGGTAAAATGGTCGTACTTTATACAGATTTGTAACGTTTTATTAGGAGTTCAGTTTTTAAAACTGCATCTTGCTTAGGAGAATAGAATTCTGTATACGATAGAAAAAAATGGGTTTAAAAATGAAAGTAAATATGGAATGACTTTGTACGAAAGTAGCTCGCGGTCATAACGCTCCGAACTGATGCTACTGTCTTGGCGATTATGCTTTTGTTTAGATACCGACCATTAAATTTCCGTTGCCAGGATTATTATATTTTTTATCGAATATATTGTTCACGAAACATATCAATAAATCTTACTTTAAATGAAGCTTAATAAATTAACGATTTCAGCTCTTGTTTATAACACTGAAAGGGTGATAATTTTATATGAGACCTCGTATATAGCGGACCCTCTTGATATTTTCGGCTTTGCACACTTCAAATAAAATGGGTGTGAAAAACATTCGTTTGTTGTTTATTATCAAAGAGTGTTTATTATAAAAGAGGTTATTATGTATATTGATATGAAAGGTGATGTACATTAAATTATTAATTAAATAAACTTATTTAGAGATTCTTGAAAATCACGGTCGGTGTTACGCAGATCATTTCGTATTTTGACAGCAGTGCATCATGTCCAACTGTTCAAAATCGGATTTTTTCACTGAGATGATGACGACTTAGATTTAGACGAATTGTTAGGTGATTACACATGTAGCAGTGATGATTCTGAAAATGTTAAACCGTGTAAGAAAGTAAAAGTGACAAAAGCAATCGAATCAGTGGGTGTCTACCAGTGTACAGAGTGCCCAAAAACTTACAAGACAATGTTTCGTTTTCGGGGTCATATGATTTCCAAGCACGGATACGAACAAGCAAGTGAATGGTAAATATTTCATTTGTTTCATCATGCTTATAACACAGACATGGTGTTTATTTTATTACGAGACAGCGTATATACCCTCTTGATATTTTTCGGCTTTGCATACTTCAAAAAAAATGGGTGTCAAAACATTAATCGTTTGTTGTTTATTTTCAAATAGGTTATTATGTATAATTATATGAAAGGTTATTTACCTTAAATTATCAATTAATTATAATTATTTAAAGATTCTTGAAAATCCCGGCCGAAAAATATCAAGAGGGTCCGCTATATACGCTGTCTCGTAATAAAATTAACACCCTGTCTGTGTTATAAACAAGAGCTGAAATCGTTAATTTATTAAGCTTCATTAATAATTAGCTTTATTGACATGTTTCGTGAACCAAATATTTCAATATATTCCATAAAACATATAATAATCATGACACAGGACATTAAATGGCCGGTATCTAAACAAAAGCATAATCGCCAACACCGTAGCAACAGTTCTCTGCGTTAGGACCGCGCAATACTTTCGTACAAAGACATTCCTTACTTAATTTCATTTTTAAAACCATTTTTTTCTATCGTATACAGAATTATATTCTCCTAAGCAAGATGTAATTTTTAAAACTGATCTCCAAATATAAACGCTACAAATCGGTATAATGTACGAACATGTCAACCGTAAATCTAGACTCTAAAACGATGTGATGTTTGCAAAAGTTAAAGTTATAACTCGCCCGGCTGCTCAAACCAGAAGAAAAACAAAATATATATTTATATATCTGAAAACTACGTTACGTAGGCTTTCTATTGATATATAATTTGTCAAAATCGGCCGAGAAATAAAAGTATAATTAAAAACAAGACTTGAGTGGGTACATCAAAATGTAAACCTCGGCGCTTCGATGTACGCTAAACGATAGCTACTGGTTACGTAACGACAAGCTATTTGCCGATACGGTCCCGTTTCATATCCGTCTCATCTAGAGTCTCATCTAGAGTCCGTGACAGATGTTACTTCGATAACAGAGACAAATTAAAGTCACGCGCGAGTGGTGAGTTATTAAGCTGCTTTTGCATTTATTTTCTTTTCATTGGGTTTTTTGACACGCAACATTTTTGTGCCGATAAATGGTACAGCACTTCGTAATGCAAGAAAAAAATGAGAATATTACATCGAAAATTAATACGAATTAGATTATCAGTAGATATTTTAACAACATATGAATACATATTAATCAATCAAAAACGTGCTATCTATTATAATTAAAGCTCAATACGCCTTTTATTGTTATAAAACGTTAATTTTGTAGTTGACTTACGTATTTGAGGAAATTCTAATGTTTAAACAAGAGGGCCTGAAAGGCCCAAAGTCGCTCACCTGAGATTCAAAGGAACTGACCTGTTCTGTGCAGCCCAAGATGTCATAAGAACAAACCAACTTTCATGACTAGTGACCACACTGGTAGTCACGTTTTTCTACAGACCAAAGCATACAGTTTAAAGCATAATCTGACACAATCAAATTTAGGTAGAACGAATAAACTACAGAATCTACTTAATATCAATACAACAATTAACACCCGTAATCGAACAGATTAAGAGATCATTAACATACAAATTAAATCCAAGGGGCGTATATATAGTTCTAATAGTGTATTGATGCATATGTCAGATTGTTTTGCTTATGTTTTGCATGTATCATTATGTAACAATGTCGTATTATGTCTTGTTACTTGTGTGTTTGGACTAAGTGCTTTTGAATGTTTTGAATTATACATGGGCATCTTATTTATTTGTACGGCGAATGCAACATGGTCTTGGGCCCAATCTGTTGTATCACGTACGTGCATTATAAATATTAACAACGATAATCTACCCTGAATTGGGAAAAAAAGTTGTTTTTCGTTCGGTTGATATTTTATATCAAATCAGGTGCATTTGAGTTGTCCTTGTTTCGTTATATCGTGTATCGAGATATATTGAAGTATCAATGGTATAATCGACCATTGCTTACAATAGTTAAATACCTGATATGAAGATGGCATTGTGAAACTCACTCAAACGTTAAAATATTTGCAGATTGTGGTAGTCCTTTACCAATTGTGAATGGAAATCTATCGCTGCAAGACAACTTTACAAAATTCGGAGCATTAGCGATTGTTCTCTGCAATTCTGGTTTCAGCGCAAATGTATCGCAAGTTGTGTGTAGGGAACATGGGCAATGGGAACACGCGTTTTGTCAGATTATAGGTAATATAATAGAGGTCAACATACATTTATAGTTGTATATACGATCTTGGTGCTGGATATAGATCCAGGTAATCATTCATAGCATTACATTGTTCAGATTTCGACACGTACCTTTAATTCTAGCCAACCCTTTAAAAAATGTAATTGACCGTCTTAACTTAAAAATATAGAAACGAAAATATCTAAACAGCACGAAGGAACTTATTGTTGGTAATCGAAATATTCGATCGCAAAATACTTGTGTTTTGTAACGTTGTATTTTACAATAACTCACTAAATACTTTTAAATAATACAGATTGTGGGTTACCTCCAACAATTACGAATGGTAATATGATATTGGTTGAGGAAGATAATTCAACATACCGGGCAATTGCTTATGTCCATTGCGATATAGGATACTTCCTTAGTACAACTTATTTAACGTGCATGCTGAATGGAAAATGGGAAAACGCCACATGTGAAATCCGTGGTAAGGTTTTCCTTAAAGATCAATTTAAACTGTTAAGCCAAATATCATCATTAATAATCTACAACACGTTTACATATTTAAAGCTTTGAAGTACAGGCGCGCATATGCGTTTGCTTTTGTATTGATATTTAAAATCGTAAACAAACAAATCATTGCTCATTTTAAACACGATCTAAGTATGCAACAACCAGAGCATTAAAAGAAAAGCAGTATAAAAGGACATAAATCGAGTATGCGCGTGAGAGCCTCAAGAAAACTTAACTTTTACTTGGCAGACTTATATATTAAACACTTATAGCGACTGTATTTAACATATATAAAGGTACGCTAAATATTCATACGCTTTTTATTTCAGATCAAGACAAAAAATCGCATGCAGTAAATACGTTTGAGTAGCAAAATTACAAATCGTTGACTTTCTTTCAATCTATGTATTTTTCTTTACATCGGGCCATCTTGATATCAGTCTTAATTGCTCGGCCTTATTTGTTATGTATATACATATGATAAAACGAGGTAAAGGTGGTACCCAGTTATCTATATTTTTATTGGGTTCCATAGATTGCGGTTTACCACCAACGCTAACAGATGGAAGCCTAAACATTAGTGGAAGCATCAAACACAACATACGGAGCCCTTGCAGAAGTGAACTGTACTCCAGGCTATGAATATAACAAACTTATAATATCATGTACAGACGCCGGTGAATGGGAAGCTGCGTACTGCGAACCGCATGGTTTGTTAAATATTTTGTATTTGAAATCGACTAAGCTCGGTTAATCAATCCATTTGAATTATTTCTGATATCTATTTAAAAGGCAAAGTGATATAAGAATAAGTATTACCAATTATGTAAAGTAATATTTTTTGCAAACGTGTCGTATGTTAATAAATACTAACGTTTTAATTTTCGTAACAAATGGGCTTCTCGAAAATAAAAACAGGTCATATAGGCGTATTATTCAATCAGAATGAAGCGTTAATGTGAAGCGGCTATTCGTTGCAATCATTTGAAAGTTTCGATTGTTTTAAGTTTTACTCTGAATTTTTTAGATTGTGGACCTCCCGATGCTTTTCAAAACGGAGATGTTCAAACACCAGAAGGAACCACTTTTGGGAAGACGGCAGTGATTATGTGTAAACATGGATATACATATGTTGGATTGTCTGTTATAGATTGTCGCCCTACGGGGTGGCCTGTAAGTGACAATACTTGGGTCATCATAGGTAACGCCACATTTGTTTATATATACATTTTGTAAATCGATTAAAAGAAATGTTCCCATAATAATATTGCGTGTGTTGTTTTTTATTCACATTTCTTATAAATTGTAGCCATCAAAATGTCGTCTTTCTTTATTTTTACGGGTATAGCAATTCATATTTTGGGGTTATATTTTTCAGACTGCGGACAATTACTAAACCCAATAAAAGGTCAGGTAGATATGACTAATGGCACCGGATATCAAGCCTTTGCCAGGTACATGTGCAACCAAGGATACGAGTTGATTGGAGATGACGAGAGAATGTGCCAGGCAACAGGGCCTTGGACAATCATACACCCTACTTGTCTTATGAAAGGTAACAAACATACATGTCCTTACCAGTGTAAACTATAAAATAATAATACTTGAGAGATTTCTCCAGTTGGTTTTTTGTTTTGAGCTTGCTAATATTTTTTTCGTGACTTTGTCTTGTGCCAGGCTGTCTTGCAATTTATAAATGACCCTTTTCAATGATATGGTTTCTTCCCTCGGATGTTGTAGACGTTTCACTTGGTTTAAACCATAATGAAATAACTTTCGTAGTTAAATAGTTATTTGTGTATGGTTTAATCATTAAATCACCAATATTCGATTGAATGAATGTTAATGCAAGTTAATTTCATGAATCATTAGTTTTATATGCACCGATAATTTAATAATACTGCATTAGCGTATGTACACATTTGCATTGTGTATCAGAGCAAAAAAAAGTTGTATGTCCGAACAATGTTGATAGTCGCGGAACAGAATGGAAGGAAGTTATTGAAGGTGCAACTCGTTTACAACAATGTGCCGAGGGATTCGAAGGTTGGACGACTGTATATCCTACCAATCATCATACTATTTCTTTAATAGTGTCTTTGATTTATGAAATTCTTTAAAGTGTGTGATATTATTTTCTGTCTTTGTTTTGAAGAGTAAATAATATAATTATAACAAACCTGAAAAGTATATGGTTGTGGATCGTTCAAATGTTCTTATTCCAGGTAATGTTACCAGAACTTGTTTATCTGATGGAACCTGGCAACGTTCACAGTACAACTGTGTCAGGAAGAATGTCGCAACTGTTGCAAAAGTGGTGAGCAATGTAACGTTTTAAATATTTTGGTGCTTATATATAATGATGGATGTAATCATTATAATATATATACAATATTATATAATAAATCTGACAAAAGAATTTTTATTAAAGAGACATGATTAGAATGGTTAAAATCATATCTTTGTTTGTGCATCATAACAATATTAATTGTCAATGTTTCAGTGTAAAATATGTAAGAGTGTTGGTATGTTTAAGCGAGCATCATACTCTGGCTCCTTTTTGGAAACAATCTTTATTTTATCATATGTTGCATACACAAGAGTTATATACTTGTTTATGAAGTACATTGAATGTAATGTATTCCTTCTTGTCATTACCTGTCTTCAGGTTAAAGCACTTGAAATAAATGTCACTGCTGACACTGTCAGCAATGCTTTGAGACAGATTGCTAAAGTCAGTAGTAATGAAGAAGCGGACAATACTTCATGACCCCGAACTGATGCTGAGATAACAATTTTGGCAATTAGTTTGAATGAAGTAGCTGACATTGTTTCGAACAATAGCTTACCGACTTCAGAAGTGGTTAAGGTACACATATTGTTATTAATTTGAAACTAATTAAAATATTTTATTTTTTTTGGAACAGGAATTAAATTAAATACAGTTTGGAAAACTGAGCACAGTTGTTTCTATCAACAAAATGAAATACTGTGAAATAACGTAACGAAGTCAGCTATTTATGGTACTGGGTTGTTACTTTATTGCGATATGAAAATGAAAATACAGTGTTTGTGTCTGTTTTTTGCAGGCATTTTTCCAGTCTGTTAGTAATCTTGTAGACGAACGAAATAAAGAATCATGGGAGACCATGAAGCAAAGTGTAAGCAAAACCAATTTCAATATGTTCCAGTCGTATACCGATTCGAATCAAAATACATGTATTCGACTTAAATTATGATAATGCATTCGTAATTACCTTTACATTCGGAGAGTATACACAAAACTATAAAATCCTTTAAGGGAGTCCTTTAAACATGTATAATACTGTTAAAATGTGCAGAGAAGTACTGGTGGTGAAAACATGTTGGCGTCTGTTGATAAAATTGGAGTCACCCTAAGAGAGAAAGTACAGTCAGGCGAGGCAGGTGTAACAAAAACGTCGCACTTGAGGTAAAACAAGTACTTATGCAAGATATAATATTTCCGTACGCAGACATTAAGACAGATCATCAAGATGAGCATAATGGGGCGAAAATCTCTGTGAAATTGAAATCGCTATTTTGAAAAATCAATACATGTTTCAGTCCTTGTTTGTACATTATGGTGTTCTTGAATACGTTTAAGTATTAACAGCCTGATTGAGTGTTATTAATCATCAGTTAAACAAGTTCATATTTTCGATTTCTAAATAATAGGAAAAACATAAAATCGACATCAAATTGATTTTTTATTTAAAAGATGTGGGTATTAAATGAATTGAAATATATTTCTATAAATCGATAACACGTTATAAAATGTTCATTACTATACTTTTCAAAATCCGAAAATGGTCTTAGAATGGCAAGACGGGTTACAACTAAACAGCACATATATACCCATGAGATGTCAACCGAAGCTTTCTATTACACAGATGTTCCGCATTCCAAGCAGATAAACAAATCACGTTATACATTCAGTAACCTGTTGTTTTCCTCGTTGTTAATGAAATTGCGTCTTCCAAACATCGCTTTCAATTCGACGTCAGTATTACATATTAGCCTCAAGCAACCAAATTTCTCTTGATATGAACACGTAAGAAGTCTTTAGTGTGATTTGTAAAACACACCGAAACCTTCCGGCTTGTTCTTGTAATTATATACAAAAAAAGGAATTCCATAAATGGATGTTCTGATGTTAGTGTTGTTATATCGTTTTATAAATACTAAGCCATATGACGTTTTGAAGGCGTTTATTTGGATATATATCTTAATAAAGTATTGTTTGCTGTTTTAATTTGTATACGGCTCAAACCTATTGCTCACTTTTAAATAGCTAATCCTACTTAAACGGCATGAACTAAACGTCTAAAACAAAAAAAGAAATCACATTTTCAAAAGAGAAGAGGGTTAGCAATTTGTATATTCTTAACTGACAAACTGTTGCAAAGAATATCTAAGATGAATTTATCTAGAATATTGTATAATTAAAACAGATATATAATTTAAGCGATGTTTTGCTTATCTTTGTTTTATCCATTATGAATTACCCGGTGTAATCTTAAATTATCTGAAAAATCATATTTTACTCTAAAACAGTTTTGCGTGCAATTGACGCGCGCACTTGACGCAGAAATTACCGGTTGTTAAAAAAACATTCCATGAACAAGCGGTTTGAATATCGAGAAAATTGCCATAAGCTTTAAAAGCCGTAATTTTAGATCAATATATTAATCTTAATTGAGCCAACCATTTTTTGTTTGTCTGTCTGTAATAGTGTGACCTTCATATTCAAAAGTGAACAAGCCATCTTTATCAGTCTCTGGTGTTTGGGGTGTGACCTTCAGAATTTTTTTCATCATGAGACCTGACCTAGTCTCCGACAGGTGCTCAAGAGTCTGAATAGTGGCTGTCAAAAGGAGGGTAACCTCAGAATAGCACAAGTCTTTCTTCTGGTACATTTTTTTATAAAATGGCAATGGGTTTGAGCGCATCGCACAGGAAGTGAGCAGTGTACATAAATTTGAATGTTGCTATTGGTTTGTACAGGCTAAGGGCGTCACAGTACATTGATTTTGATTCATTATCAAAGCGAAGCCAATTGTTGTCAAGTTTCCATGACTCTTGGAATGCTCTAGTGTTTTGTGTTTTAATTTATTTTTTTTATGACTCTTTTTCGTCCAACGACGCTTTAAGGTTAAAGACGCCATGTTAGCGACTGTAGAGACAAAGTGGTTAATTCCATTTTTATAGTAGACTAGATGAATGACTCTTCCTATGTGTTAAAAATACGAAACTTTAATTACAATTAAACCGCGCGTGTTTTTCACATTTTCATTTGATTAAAATACGCTGCTGTCAGTTAGCATAGTGTGCGAGTAAAACAAACAAATTAATTAATTATCATCTTTTCATTTGATCGGAAATTGACAGAAAGTTGTAACATCATCGACATAGAACTAATTATTTAATTATCACTTTTAAATTCAGATCAATAGACAGCTTGGAAATAATTAAATTATTGTCACGCTTCTTTTCATTTTTAATCTTTAATAATATGACATTTGCGACCGGCCGCTATTTTGTTTGCAGACGACAATTTTAACTGTGTATTCAAAGTGCACAGTGTCTGCGCATGAATTACCGAATATTACTCCATAGCTCCACCCATTTTTACATTTCATTCAACAACGTTATTTCATGTGTAAGCGATCTCAATGTTGATTGGCCAGCTAGCATGCGCACTTCAATAACAATAAGGTCAAGCAATGTCTCGTATACAGGTGCAGACCGGTTTTTGTTCACTGTTCAAATTGCGAACACTTTCATTGAAACAAAGAGAAAAATATAGAAAACCAATCCAGGTTTAAATGGTGGCTGTTTTCAATGAAATTTTACGAGATTTTAGCATTTTCGCCATCAGATTTTTTTCCATGGACCAAAAAATCGTTAGGGTCGGGGGCAAAAAATAGGGTCGGTCGGGTTCCCTGAACCAAGACTATTTTTTTTTTTTGGCCTTAGAATATTAAGTAACGTGAAATTCAATCCGACATTCAAACGTTCAATCGAATCAAACTATACAAACCATTGTAAGACAAACTTGAACGGAATGATGAACATTTTAAGAATTCTGTGATTTTTAATTTAACATATCAATGTATTTGCTTGTATTTTCGTGCATAATAAGATGTAATGTCCGTATTGAATATTTTAATAAAAGTCAACTTTAAGCCAATAAAATCGCTAAATTCGCAAAATAAGTTCAGTTATCTCTGTTAAAAGTGAAATATAAAATTACTCGAAATCAACGAATATTTCGCAAAATATTTCGGAAAATAAAGTTTACCCATAAATAAAAAAACAGTGTCCCTTATAGCAATATACAACATTTCAACGTTAGATGTGTTATGGTTACATAGATTTAACAAAACACAAAATGCTCGTTTTTATTTTCTGTACGACAATATATGTTGTATGTGTATACTTTATTATTCGAAATAGTGTACGAAATATTCGTTGATTGAGTGTTTATGGTCTTTTAAGTAATAGTTAGAAAAGGCATGTATTTGTTGTGTTATTGTTGCGTATTGTTATAAATATATAAAAATTTTCAATTTACATACTTACGGAAAATTAGATTTTCATAATGGTTCCTCTCCTGTCGATACAGAGGAATATCTTCTTATTATATATTTTATCAACAGATTTGTACATTATATTTGTCCTAATTCACATTTCGTCAGATTTACGAACAAAAGAGACCCACATATAACAGAAGTGGCCTTACGTGTGAACCATTGTGAAGATGACCATGGACTTATATTCTGTAATATAATTTATAATATGTAAATTGTGTATCATTTGCACGAACAGAAGCCATCAGTTCACAAACTTAAATATATGAAAAAAAGTATTTATTTATCAAATGTAAAATACTACAAAGGACACGTTCTAAAAATGAGATAGTTTAATTCACTTAAGATTTAATATGAACATTTCTATTATTTGCGACCTGATATGTATATTTATTCCATTACAATTTAATTCTAATCGCATGGCGTCATTGGCCATAGTAACAGAACATGTGCATCGTTCATTAATAATTTTGTAGTATTTATTATACAAAAATATTGTTTTTGTAGTGTATGCATTTTTATATAAATGTGAAGCGCAATTAGTGTGAATATGGCGTAGAATTTCTGAAAATTATTATTTAGAAACAATTGACCAATTACTGAACAATATATCTATTACAACGAACTCAAAACATTAACTTCATTAACACTGTAGTAGTCATGCATGGAAATTGTCAAAGCTAAGAAACAAAGGCGTGTAAACTGGTTTAATGGATGTCGAACCTAACCCTTAGCTAATATAAAATACATTACACGAACTTATTACTATATATGTATGCATTTAAAGACGAATTTGCATTAACTAAAGAGTTCTCTTATTAATTGATACGCCTCCCTCAAGTTTAACTTAAACTCTAGAGCAGAATACACACCATTATCAGTACATTCCAAGGGCAAGCTTAAGAAAAATATTGACACAAATCACCAACACGTGTTACTTAGACATGCTTCAAACACCATTGACATAAAAATTTAGAGCAACGTAACAGTGTTTTACATTTGATAACACACAGAATACGGTGTATCGGCTTATTGTGACATAAAAACTGTTTGCATTCTATGTATATAATTTTATTGTTAATATGAAAGAAACTTTAATGTTGACACAACTTGAGAAGTTCGTTTTTTGTTATTGCAAACAAACATTCCGGTTGTATCTTTTATTTTTTACCAATATCGTATAAATATTTTTTAGTTTTATTCGTATATAGTATGTCACAATGAAATATTGTCAGAAAACAAACTACGTAATTCTTCCTTTCCAGGAACTACCGCTTCTCGCCAACTGTTCAAAATAACTGAACCCGTATTTGCATAAACACATTATCTAGACGATTTGGTCTAAAACAGCTTTTCGTGACATAAAGATATCAGAAAGTACATCATAACAACTAAAGTATGAGTTTTGCTTATGTAAAAATCACGATACCCTCTTTGGGAGCGTCCTTTGAACGCTCTAAATATATTTTCCACCGAGTAATGCTTCAACCCAGAAAACGGACCTCGAGCGTATCTCTATCATTTTTTCGACGATTAACTCAAAGGGAAAACTACTTTTCTCCGGGGATAACATGTCTTATTAGTTGCAATGAATTTTCGGTATAATTATAATTTAAAAGAAACTTAATGCGCTTAAACAAAGGAATATTGTTTAATTCAAAAGAGCATACTGCAAGATGTATTTGAACACGAATTTTGTCGACATATAGACACTATTTTCACATAAGTAAGATCATTCACAAAGACCGTGAACAAGTATTGAGTTACAGCACAAACACGGGAAAAAAGAAGCAGGAGTGGCAGTCTAGATTTTGCCTGAGACATTGTTTCCGACAATTAATCCAATGATCGCTTGAATAACAGAGCCAAGAAATGTTGTTTCCACAAATAGAATGTCAAATATGTATGTAAATTGCTCATGTATCTTCCTGTAAGTGTCAAATGTCCGCAAATTCATACCGCATTCATAAACATGGATTGATATGCGAGAAAAAACATGATTTTAGAAATGAGAAAATTATGTCATTTGGGAAATTCTAAGCAGTGAAAAATAACAGCTACCTAATTTATAAAGTTTTTTTCTAACATAGCAATCCGACGGAAAGATCTACATTGTTTAATAACATGATGCTGACTGCGATATATTAATTTTAAGCATACACGAAGTATTTTGTATAAACAGATTATAAAAAAACACGAAGGACGCCGAAAATTCACTCAAAACTTAAAACTTGGAAATATCAATCTCGAGAACAGGAAATAATCGACAAGATTCTCTAACGATTCCCTGCGATCTTCAACTATAGATAACCAGCATAAAAAAATTCAAAATGCTAAATAGTCAAAACAATATATATTAATCATCTATAACATTTTATATAATTCTAAAATAATCGTATCTTAAAACATCACCCCAGGGAATCCGATACCATGTGAGCAGTGTAGTAGTCTTTCTTGTCTTCTAGAGTGGTAAGTAATTTTTGAACGTTTGCTCTGGGTGGTAGTTGATCATTTACATTTAAACTTTGATGTTTTGATTTTTGATTTAATTTTTTAAATATTTTTTATGCATAAGGTGATAATTTCTCATTGGGTATAAACTTTCGTTCTGGAGCAAGACAAAAGTCATTATGACTATCATGTAATTCTTTAGGGTATTCAAGGTCAACTTCCAAAATATATCCCTTGGATCCATCCTCTGGTATTGTTTGTACATTAAAACAATCAATTTCTTCTTGAGATAAATAATTAAAGAATCCGACAGGTAACTTTTGTGACATGCTGTAACCATACAAGTTATTCGCATCGAAATAAGCAAGATAAGATGTTGGTTCAGAAGGGTCATAATCATCTAAATAGGGATTGTTTGCTTTTTATATCTATTTGAAATTTGACTAATACCTCCACGAATGCCCTTTTCAATAAACAGAACCTGATTTATGTCTGTCATCAGTTCTACTGTCACACCGGTAATTTTCAACATAGCTTGCCAACTAAGTCCAGGACTTGTATAAAAATGACAAGGGTTTTAGATTATATTGTATTGCCTTCGCATACACCATTGTATTTTAAATGTCTGCATGTTTATAATGTTAATACATATATCGGGATCTACATCAATAAATATATTTGACTAACAAGCATGGATTCAAAATCCTTAAAGTGAAAATATTCGAATACAGGTTCTTACAGTTTGCAATAAGGATCCAAAAACACCAAAAATAAAGTTCCTGTCTTTAGTAATTATGCTTGTCTCCAGTCTCTGTATCACAGTATTTGTAGGAAGTCGCAGTTTCCAGGCCAGTAATTTTCTGCAGTCTGTAGTAAATCATATGTTTTAGTCATTTTTGCAGATTTTTATTTAAATGTACCTCAACATTACAAAGAAGAAGTTGTCGCATCATGGATTTGTTTTCACAATTCGTTTGTGTTTGATTGCATGATTAAAAACGTTAGTGATTCAACGGCTGACCGACATATTAACTGTAAAATGTATATAGATTAATATCTAGATTAGATAGTTTACCTGTATTTAGGAGTTTACATTTATACATTTCTGTCATATTTAAAATGCTCGAGTGCGCGTGTGTAAAGTAATTTAAATTTGATTATACGAAACCTCATGTATACGTTACATGACGTATGTGCTCTTAATAATATATATATTCGTTAACAAAATTTCATGTAATTGTTTAAAGTTATAAATATTACAAAAAGTAATAAAAATTTTCAATTCGATAGGCCTTTTCTTCGCTTTTTGAATATTATCATGTTTGTTTTTGGTAAATACAAACTGTTAACCGCTTTTTCTAACTGCCTCTTTAAACACACTTTTTCAAATCATGTGTTTGTCTTATTTCTAGTGCAATGCAAACATAAAAATTATTTCAAATGTGAATGTGTTAAATTTGTTTTACTCAATATGTACGAATTCTTTGTAATCGCTTGTGCCTTTTTCCCACGGCAGACCGAAATAAAACGCACTTATTTAGAAAACAACTTGACACAATTATAACCTGCTGCATTTCTCTTATACATGCAGACACAATGTTACACCAGATACGTTACCAGAAGAGAACACATTGATATTATATTTTAGACTCATTCGGCATGTCATCTATTTGTTTAAAACCCCGATGTTTTGCATTGACATTTCTAAGGCTTTGTCGTGGGTCCATCTTTAAACGTTTAAACATTGCTGAAGTTGTATGTTTTGTCTTGAATTATAAAAACAATTCTTAATTTGATGTAATCTCTATGTATAAGCACTCATTAGCGAATCTCGTAAGAAATGAATTTTTTAAACAATAGCTGCTACTTTGTTAAAGCGCCGTCTACAAATCCGTTGATCGCGGGCTTGATTTACCCAGCCACGTTACTTTTGTGAGGATTAATCATTTATTTATTTCTACTTCGATTCTTCCCCTACCACATTCATGTATGGCAGTTGTTTCTTACTGGCATATTAATGTTCACGTATTACTTGCTGGAAACCCAGCTTTTCAAGGACCACTGTGTGAATAAATTCGCTGAACGCGGTAATATGACTGATACACTTTAAGACACGGCGCAAAATCTTATCAAAGCACATTATTTAAGAAAATAGCGATAACAATCAAATCAAGCGTCTCATTTTTCCGGAGTTACACATAATTTATGTTATGCTCGTCCATGTTTTGTGGGAAATACAAAAATAAATACAAAAATTCAGCAGGAGACATAAATGTCAAGTCGGATAAGACCAATTCCTGCTGAGCTGAATACATTATTGCACTGTTCTAGTTTGTGTGAACATTTTTTAGGTGCGATAACAGCAGGACAACTGTATTATGCAACATGTCATTTATATGTGGCAAATTTGGACAATGATAAAATTATGATAAAATTATGACAAATGTTTAAAATGCTGATATGTTTAAATGATCATAGTTAAGAATTTCAGAATACTGTGCTTCGAAATTCATACATTTGCATACTAGTAGTGCATAGTTTAGTGCATAATTCTTTTCGCAGTACGAGGCAAATTTATATTTTGAGACCAATACTCTTGAAATAAATAAAGATAATATTACATGCAAAACTAATTTTATAACAAATGAAATTAACTGTATTCAAGCTAATAAAAAGATAAGAATTAAAGCTCATTCATTTCAGAAAATACCTGTTCAACTAAGAGAATGTTTTTTGAATAAAGATTTACATATTATGGATGAAACAAATATCATGGAACTTGATTTATGTATTTCATATAATTAAACTAAAACTATACAATTTCCAATTTACAATAACTCAGATACAGAAAAAATGATAAATAAATATGATATTTTAGCTTCAATACATATTTTAAATGAAAACGAAATATATGAAATTAATAATTCAGATAAATGTAACGAAACTGGAAACGTTAAAAAATAACCGAAAAATAACGAATATTACATAATAAAATAGGAAAAGAATTTGCGAATAATCAGCAACTGTTTGATATCTTAAAGCAATATCAAGATATCTTTAGCGTTTCAGAAACATATGTCGGCACTGTTAAAAATTTCGAATGTTCCATTGAATTGGTACCGAATGCAATACCTATACGTTCAAGACCATATCCGGTAAACCCCAAAACGAGACAAATCATTGAAGATGAATTACAGAAAATGCTAGATAAAAATATAATTTCACCATCAACTTCAATTTGGAGTAGTCCTATTGTATTAGTTAAAAAACATACACATTCAGATGATATTTCACCAGAAGACCAAAAAGAAAATAAACAATTATATAGGTTATGCATTGATTACCGACTGTTAAATAAAATTTCGAAGAAAATGTATTACCAAATGCCTACAATTGTGGATGTTCAGAATATGATCGCAGAAAAAACAACAACTATATTTACTGAAATAGACATAAAACAAGCATTTCTTAATCTACCCATGGCCGAAAATTTTAAAAAGTATACTGCGTTTAATTCACCAACAGGACGATGTTTTCAATTTAATGTGCTTCCTTATGGGTTATTTAATAGCCCCTTTTATTGGTCATTATATCTTTCAAAAATATTAGGAGAATTTAAATTCAAAAACCTTCTATTTTTTCTGGATGACTGTATACTAATGAGTGACAATATCGAAACCCACATCAAAGAATTTTCTCAAGTTTTACATAAACTAAAAGAAGCTGGTCTAGTAATAAATCTCAAAAAGAGTCATTTCGCACAAAAACGAATTACATTTCTAGGCACAGTATTTGAAGGAAACACTATTCAAATGGATCCTGACAAATTAAAAATAATTAACGAATTTCAAATTCCGAATAATCAAAAAGCGTTAAAAAGTTTCTTTGGAATGACAAATTTCTTAAAACGATTTATAAAAGACTACTCACACATTGTCGCTCCGTTAAATAGATTACTTAAGAAAGATACAATATTCAAATGGACCGAAGAACACGACAAAAGTTTTAATTATTTAAAACGGGCGTTAATGGCAAAACCAATTTTACGTTTACCAGATTTTAATAAAGAATTCACTATTTATACAGACGCTTGCTCCTCCGCAGTAGGATTCATTTTATGTCAGGAATGTTCTTCAAAACGTCACCATGTTATTTTATATGGGGGCCGTGCGTTAAAAGATAACGAAAAACGTTACAGTAGTTGTGAACTGGAGCTATTAGCAATCATTTACGCTTTGAAAGAATGTAGAGTCTATATATCAAATATGCATGTCAAAATTATAACAGACAATAAAGCTTTAACATTTTTGCATACAGCAAAACACTCAAATGACAGGCTATATAGATGGGCTTTAGAACTAGAAAATTATGACCATGATATCATTTACAAAACCGGCAAGACGTATCCGAGCGATTACCTTAGTAGAATTAACTATTCCAAATCAGACATTCACGTTAAATCCCAGGAAAACATACATACGCTTCCCAGTGATAATATACCTTTAACATCTTCACAACCTTTGGCAAAAATGCAAATCACGCACAATAATCATAGTTCACAGGTTAACATCCTCACACGAAAACAGCTAAAAGAAACAATAAACGCAGCACCTATCACTCATCAACCAATTATCGTTAGTGACAATCAACATAGCACCACTCGACCTGACAACAACGATATCTCAGATAATGATCACATACCTGGTTCACAACTCCAGATAGTCAATGACCGCAAACAACAATACACACACTTAACAACTAATCAACTAGACATAATAAACTTACAAGCTAAATCAAAAGACTTCGGCGACATTTATGCATTTTTAAAGAATGGTCATTTACCTGACGATAAAGACTTAGCAAAACAAATTCCATATATAAGCACCCAATACGAAAAAGTTGACAATGTTTTGTTTCATTTTTAAGAACCAAGATCTAAGAAACATCAAACTGGAGAACTTTAATTAAACAATTAGCTTTACCTGAGTCATTGAGAAATGAAATACTGGACAGTTTTCATGATTTAAACCGTCATTTTGGTATTGATAGAATGTTTGCGACTCTCACATTTTTTTATTACTTTCCAAAAATGTATCAAGCAGTTAAAGATTATGTTCAATCTTGTAAAAACTGTCAAGTATTTAAAAGAGATTACAATTATAAACCATATCCATTACAATAATGTAGAACAAGCACGTCCTGTTTAAACCTCTACTGCTTAATAGCGCAAAAATACAGTATTTTTATTTGAAAGAAACCCGTTGCAGTAACCTCAAAAAAGCTAAGTTATGTACAATGTTTATAGCAGACAATTTCAGTACAATGCTTGTTTGCAGTGTTAGCTCCTTTAAACGTTAAGTTATATGCATACTGTATATCAATTTCACATAAGTGAACATTAATGTACACGTAGAACTCCTGAAATACTTATATTTAAAGTATTTGGTAGAAAAAACACTACCTTTATCAGAAGGCAGTGGTGTTCTTACCTTATACAGAAGGCATGCAGGCTTGTTAAGGGTTGGCTTTCCCTTTGTTATTGGAAAACAAAACTTGCTATCAAAGCGTGTGCAGTTCAGCATAAAACTGACGACTCCGTTGAAATCTGTATCTTGAATCGTTATCTTGTCAGCATATCCATCTGTTTGGATGTAACATTTCGCTATTTCCCAATTATTTGTTTGCCATAATGTCGCAGATGTATTATTCCAAGAACATTTTTTGTACCGATGTTCCTTGATTATTTCCTGGCAAACTTTATTACAAATCTTGATTGGACACTGTTGGTTTCGCAGTAAATTTGCTGTGTTACAGCTGTTGCAAGTAGCTGATTGTGACTTAAAAGTAGATGTTACTTGGCTGTAAATGTGCTGGTGAAAATTCTGAGCCTCGTTGTCAGCTAAGTTCTCCAAGCCAGACTTCGCAATTTCTATTGCTAGCCATGCCTTTAGCCAGTTCAACCGCTCCTTCTCCTTAAACACATCAGCTAAACTCGCCATAATGCAAACATCAACAAAATTGTCTTCATAGAGTCAAATTTTGTCGTAGAAACAAGCCATTGTTCAGTGTCACATATTTAACATAATTTAAACATAATTAAACACAGTAAGAATTATTTATAACATTTGGGTGATAAGCACGCTATACAATTAGAATACGTCCTCTGAAAGCTCAGATGGAAGGGGCACACTAATTAAACTATTGATGGTAGACTGCACCATAAGAAAACATCCCATGAAAGTCAAGATTGAAAGAGAACAATAATAAGCATACGGGTTTTGCAGGCTACACAATACGCATACGTTCTAAAAAAGCTCAGATGAAAGGAGCACACTATTGAACGTAACTTTGGCAGGCTCCATCATAAAAATACATCATTTGAAAATTTACATTGAGGGAGCGCATCAATTTATGTAACACTGGAAGATTCCGCAATAAGCATGCATCAATGAAAGCTCAGATGGAAAGGGAAAACGAATACACATAATGCTGGCAGGCTAAACAATACTCATGCATCCTATTAATGTTCAGACGGAAGGAGCACACTTATTAACATAACTCTGGCAAGCTCCACAATAAGCATATAACCTTTGATATCCCAGATAGAAGGAGCGCACGTATTTACATAAAGCTGGTTGCACACCACAAATAGCATACAGCGGTTTCGATAGACCAAGATTATTTTATGTTGAGAAAGAAGATCGAAATTGATTTGTTTTACTGGAGCAAATTTCCTTTCTTGCATCAATTTGACCCAATAAAATCATGTCCAAAGGGTCCACATTCATCCATTCTAAAGACCCTGTTATTGTATTTATTGTATTGGACCCGTAGTTTTTAAAACATGTGGTTAGCGTGTGGCCATTATATTAATTAGTAAAAAAAATCATTTTCAATTAAAAGTAATGCAATTATAGTGATGTGCCTTCTAATCTTAAAGTCTTAGTCTAAAGCGAATATTTTTATTTACTTTTCAGATTAAATTAAAGAAAAGTATCACAAAAGAGCTTTATCAATAGACATAAATATCCAACTGATATGGAACGCTAAATTAGTTCTAGTACTACGAATGGACTGACGATAGTAAGATTTGTTGTTTGGTACTTGTCTGTATGATTTTAAATATATTTCAATAGTATAAAATATATACGATGGAGTCAATGTCTTGGTAGTTTCGTTGACAAACTTCCAGTAAAACTGTATGCCCTGGGGTGGTATTCCAAAAACATCTTAAGTCATTTCTTAAATAATTTCACTTAAGTTCAAAATTTAAATGTTTTATATTTATTTATTAAATAAGGAAATACATATTTTTTTGTATTTCTAAAATAACATAGGCATAATGATGTTATTTAAATGTATATCTTGATGCAAATCTATTGCAATATGAAATGAAACACTTCAGAAAATTTCCGAATTTAAGGATAAGAATAAAATTTAACGTAAGATGCTTCTGGAATACCACCCCAGGCCTACGCACAGTATATGCAATGACATAGTCACGTGACCGAAGCTGTTTACATGTACATGCAGCATTATATCGTGTTACATAGTATTTTTAAAAATTAAACACGATCGAGATTAGTTCATCTAAATGAAAGTGATTATATCATGGTATTTTTATTAACTATAACGAACGTTTGAGCAGAAAAAGTGGTGTTTACTATTCAGCGATAAGAGAAATTATTGATTTACTCTTTTTTTAAATATGCTAGTCAGCGTTTGTTTGTACCTACCGCGCGTGCTCAAATATTGGAAACCCCATATCAATTTACATTTAGTCCAAACAAAAACAAGATTATTTAAACGCAAATTTTTAAGTTGTATTGAAGGTGTGCAGTTGCCAAATTGTAGATCATGACCATTGTTAAGCTAAAGTATCAGAAGGTTGACTTTTGATGTTATTCCACTAAATAGTAAGCAGTAGTGTGTCATTCATATATGTGACGTACGCAGCGATTTGGGATATTTGTTGCGCAAATGACGTTGTTGAGAAAAACGTGATTTTAAAATGTCCATTAGATAAGTGCCGATAACACTCTATTTAAGCTGCGATTCCAATGAAAACAACGTTTTCACTTATTAAAATAAGTAATTATAAGACAACAAATGCAAATTCAAAATGTTTTTAATACTCCTTAGTATCACTTTTTTTCAATTTCATGAGCACTGACGTAATCTGATACGAATCGTGGGGGAACGACGAGATGTTTGCATGACGAGATATTCATTAAATTAAAAAAAATGGACCTGCACTGAAGTTCTTAATTTGCTGTTTAATAAATTGAAATTTAAACGTACAGTCTTAAATAACGTGTATTCAAATTACGCAATGACTCAATTTCATAATGGACACCAATAGATACTATGGTACCTTAATTTCCACTGAGTCATATTTTAAATGTAGGTAATACAAGTGACTGAATATTCAATTAATCGCCGGATCAATATGCGAATAATACATTCAAGTGTTATAAATAAACTCTTCTGCATTGACCAAGACTAACAATACAATGATCACCATTTTAATGCTTATTTGGACTTTGCGGCGGATATATGACAGTGGCATTGGGAGAGGCTATACCATTTTTGTGACATTTTTTTACACTTAAGATAAGAATTCAACATATGTAAGTTAGACTTTATAATATAAGCCCATTTGCTTGCCAGTGAATATGTGCAATTGTTTACGAATTTTTAAAACGTTTGCGTAGACCAACCTAGAAGGGAGGAAAAACAAAGAATAACGTTGCAAATATTAAGCCAATTCTAATCGTTTATTTGTAATATCAATTAAGCAAATATCAAACGTATCACTTAATTCGAATTCAATGCCGAATTTAATATTCTATCTAGATAGCCAGAAAGGAAGCCAAAAAATGAGAAGGCCGCAGCACCTTGCCATTTCACTTCGTATCTTTCGCTAGCTTTCGTTTAGATTATAACGTATTTTGATCTTCAAATATTATTAATTAATAAGCTCAATCAGAACATTGTTGAGCTTAATGTTGAGGGCCAAAACGAATGTTAAATAGGGATTCACTTACCTGTGGAGATATGTGCCTCATATACATCCTCAAGTGATGTACATGTAGCTGCAATAATACGCAATAATGGTAAATGTTAACATCTTTGGCAGTTGTACATCAATATTAAATATCTAATTGCTAACACTTAAACTTTAATAAACACTGACCGCCTCACAAAAATTATGCAGTCGTTTTCATTTTTCATATAACTTAATACTTAATGAAATGTGTTGCATTAAATGTGAGTACGATATCCATTTTTTGTATGGCATGTAATATATCCAATAATTCATCAATGTAAACAGTACACGATCATACGATTAGTAGCCTAATACAAATGTAATTAACTATTGTCTTTGTTTTTCAGTTTAATTTACATTGAGTCACTTAATAGCTTAGTGCTGAATGCATTAATTCAGTTTTCACAATGCTGTATGATAACTACTTTCCGACCATTTTCTGAAAGCTTCCCTGTCAGCCATTTTGTTAGTTGTTGTACGGTAAGACTGAATAGCGGAAATATAATGATTGCTGCAGAGAAAGTCTAACAAAGAAGCATAAATAGTAGTTGTTGCGTCAATATTTTGTTTCAAAAACACACAAGATAAACGACAAAGTCAAACCAAGTTAGATAGCAAATTAATTCACGTTGGATTAGGATAGGCAAAATGACTACAGAGATAAGTACGTGTGGGCGAACCCGAAGATACTGATAAATGTAGTCAATTAAAACGTTCGCGATCATTTGACAAATGTTTCCAACCATTTGCTTTTTTGTAAGACGTACACGTAAAGTTGTATCAGTCCACGAACACTTATTTGTTTGTGAAGTGTTAAAAGAAAAGAAAAAACGAGATTAACGGCGAACTATTTTTCACCTGTTCATATTGACAGCGACGTCATGGTGTATGTATACAATTGTTTTCGAACACATCTATAACAATTAATGCATCCAACCAATACGAATAGAAGACATTGCTTAAAAACTGCACCGAACATTGGATGAGTGATTGTTTGGCGAACCTCTAAATAAACAAGTTCTTCCCGATACGCGTATTTGAGTTTCAGATTGTCAACCAGCAAAAGACTTTATCTTCTTGACGGTAAATAGACACTTTATCTATCGTGAGTTGTGGAGTGGCTTTCACGCGGGCAAAAATAAATGGATAAAAATACTATATTCAAACTTGTAATGTTTTTTTTATATTTTATTTTTACGTATTGTAAGTAATTTACCAAGAGAATTGCGTTATGAGCAACAGGAAAAGCGGCAAACGCAATTCACTGGCGAAGGAAGAGATTGAACCTAATAAATGTGGACAGGGAAGAAGTATGAAATCTGCAAATTACAAACAGAAAAGTGATGTGGTTAGAAGCATAAAGAGGGGATCGTTCATGATTTTCCGAATCGGGAATAAATAGAGAGTTTCTTTTATAGTGATATATTATTAAATATTTTCAATTAAGCGTCCAACCTTTGATTGATCGTTAACGATATATGTATCAGTGCTCTTAGTAATTCCAGCTTTCATAAATAACAAGCTAACTCCTATTGCACAGCAGGACTGATCGATACCATACACGTTATTGGTGTAGTTAATAACTTTAAAATCTTATAATATTTTTCCTCTGTTGTAATTATAATTATCTTTTTTAGAGCCCCTCTTTTCTATCTTTGTACTTGGTGATTGCACTCAGAGAGAGTTAGATACCTCCCCAGCATTGAGCGAATGAGTTTCTTTATTGAGTTGTGTTCTGTTATTATCATAAAGTTAAAAAACATATGACCACTATAGTCTCAAATATACTGCTCAGCATAATCAAACATGATGCCTATGGAAAACAAAAAGAAAACAACGTGATTGTGTAATTCAAATTTAAATGTATTCGAATAATCGCTCTCAATAAGTATTTACCGGTCTCGGCGTCTTACAAATATTAGAAATAATGTTCTCATAACGAAGAACATTTTTTTATTTTTTAAATAATTAACTGCTTTTTAGATTGGTGTGTACCTGTAGTTTATATTAATAACACCGCGTGACTGCACTCATAAAACCACTAACCGCCGGATTTTGTATATATATTAATTGCAGAGAAGTACATTTTCTTCTTTTAATATGGCTTTCTACCATTTTTTGTTGGGAATATTAAAACACGTATAACAAATATACCAAAATTAAAATGCTTTTGTATTTTATTCCCAAAGACTTCCATAACACTTCCAGAAATTACACATATTCCCATTCTTAAATTCCTTGTGTCGCATTTCAAAACCATGTGAAGGGTAATTTCCGACCGCTACAAAGTCGAAGGGTAGGATCGAAAACAGTGTATTTGAATTTTTGTTGACACATATCGACTCCGCGTTTTGATATCGAATTCTAACATTATTGGAATCAATATGTATCATAATGAGAGTAAACTGCTTCTTCAAACATGATAACGATTGATAATAAAGATAAAAAAACTGTGCAATGGTGAAATCGTCATCGGGTAAAAATTTGCTATTTCCTGAAATAAATGCATATGCACAAAGTTATCAACGCGCTGCTAATATTTGCATTCATCATAATAATTAAAAACGTTAAAAAATCTTTATTAGTCAAAGCTATAACTTAATAGTAAAGCTTATGTTATTTTAACGCATGCATATGACAATAGTTTCTTTCAATTTGTATTCTGTCACATGTATGTCTAATTTCTATTTAAAGTATATAAATAGATCACTATCCTATCCGTCCTGTGAATGTTCTGGTTTTAATTTTCTATTGCATGTTTTTATCAACCCAGTAAACAAACTTCATTTAGGCATTATCTGATGCGATACTATATAATAATGCGGATTGATGAAGCATAGTCAGATATCGGGCAGAAATCGCGTTACAAGCAAAGAGATGTCCTTAGAAAACGATGTCTACATGGTTTCATGTTAATATAGATTTAACTATAAGGTAAAGGACTGTTGCATTTACCCCGCTGTATATAAGGTTGCATTGCCTATTTGAGCCTGTAAACCAACGCTTCAAATCCATTATAATGTAAATATCGAGTAATAAATTACAGAATGAATACGGGTTTGTGTCTTTAACTTTTTTTCCTTTGCTATCTATTGATAAAAGTTTCGTTTTCTTTTGCTGTCAAAACTAAATGTCTTTTTTGACTACGAAAATCTATAACAAAGATTGCGTTCTCGTCTTTCGCAAGCGTTGTATAAACGCTGTGCAGAAGAACAGAACTTTGCCAGAATGTCTCCTTTCATCCAGCTTAAACGTCGAAATAGCAATCTGAAACGAAACAAAATCGAATCTTCATCAAGTTTTTGTTTATGAGATTTGATTTGCATTTGGCACAATTCAACATTAATGACAATCTTCTCGGAATCTACCGAACAATTATAGCGTTGATGTATATTAAACATGTTTGAAGATCGAATCAAAAATCGATCTCTGTACTTGTTTAATAAAATACCTAAACTAAATTTACCAAGATCATGAATTGATTACTAAAACTTGTTTCCGATCACTTAAATTATACCCGGTTAATTGCCATATTGAGAAGTAATACAATAGTCACTAAAAGTGTTTACCTTCAGGAGGTAAACATTGAACAAAACGTATACGGAAACGTTGAGTTAAGTGAATATTTGAAGCATAAAAAAACAACCTAATTGGAGCTTTAGGTAGTTCTTCGTTAATAATTACTAATGGAAACTTACATATGTTATGGTCATTGGGAAAATAGAACATTACATTTATGCCACAAACTGAATAACAACAAGACTGGTTTGATAATTTCGTTGTTACAGTCATATATTACTCAAGCGACCCCTCATTTAAAACGTTACATTAGAAAATCAGATGTCGCCAATGTCATTGAAAGTCCGTGATGCAATTTGGTTATTTGGCAATATGCGCTGTTTGTAACACACAATTCGAGTGTTTTTCATTGAACGTGTTATAATTGACATATCGCCTTGGCGATGATCTCTCCGCCAACTTAGTCTCGTGGCTTTGCGGTTTGAAAACCTAGACACGCCAACACCAAAGATGTACAGTGTGCAAGTCTGAATAAATATGTCTTGTCTTGTTTTCTTTGCCTTTAGATTGCCTATAGATTACGCGGTATTCCGAAATTTTATAGCCTTTTTATCCCTACACTGGTAAAATGGGTTTGTGTCATTTATTTGTTACGCAAATGCAAAAAAAATATTAGTTTATAAAGAACATTAGCTATGCATAAGAGGCATTTCGCGACTTTAAACACACTCCCAAACGCGTGCGCGATTACCAATTTTCCACATGTATTTGACAAGAATAGCGCTTTATAACTGCGATTTCTTATAGTTTTACACGCTTTCTGACACCGAGCGGGTACCGAAATCCTCCATGTTATCACGTATATAATTGATATAAATAATATAAAACATTGCTTATGGGACATTAATCAATCATTATAATTGAAAGTGCACGAACATCAAAACGGTGGCATTTATCGAAACGTTTTTATTAATAAAAAGTAATATAAAATAATGTTCAATTGTTTCTGAAAAAAAAGCAATTAATAACGTTGATTTCGTTAAGTTACGCAACGACCAATATTCCCTATTAGTCTGCATATACAAGTGATATAATTAATAGTTAATGTTGCTAATATGACACTTACAGTTTCTGAAATATATTAATTTTCTATTAGGGGAATTTTGGTAATTCTACACATTGAAGCTTCCACTAGCACTTGTTAAGACCACATTTCCGCGTTGAAAATGGTATAAATTAAATTCCTCTAACTTTTCTATCTGTATACCGACTGCCCGAGTTTCATAAACCTTATTTACACCATTTCACTGTATTTCATTTCCTATAATTTCAAATAAAATAAACGAAACTCGCTAAATAAATGAGAACTATGCATTCAGGGTCGTTAGCAACTGACGCGCCCGGTTAATCGATCGCTGATTGGTCGATCGATGTTGAGATAAGAATCCGATTGACAGTTGGCGAGATGTCAGTTGGCCATCCCTGTTGTAGATTTCCAAAAGCCCACACTCATAATAAGAACAAGTTTGATACATTTTATGCTTTTTAAGGAACGTTTCGAACACTTTAATCTAATTGTACCGACTTGTACTGACAAACGGTCACAAATATGCAAAGCATTTCTATACTATAATAAAACATTTACTGTTCATGACAATAATAGAGACGTTATACTACACAAGGTTCGACCTTTACAAAAACCTGTGTTAAAATCTAAAATGTAAAATAAAAATATTGTCAAGAATGTGGCAAAAACTATTAAAATATTGATTTTATAAAAATTAACATAATATTGCACGTGACCGGGTCTCTCGTGCCGTTTACCGTTCAGATGGAGGTGGATCTTTTGTAAAAGTTCCGCTGTATATTGTCAAATAAAATGGATAATAAGATAGCATTGAACAACCAATACCGGCAACCAAGTTGGACGTTACCCGCGCCTTTCAGAGATGATTATCGGGTCTTGTACAGTGTCCGTTCTTCTGTTCGCCTGCATCGCTTGCATAGTCGGCCAGTTGACAGTAAGGACTGTTACGACCCGGGAGTTCAGATACGAGACGGCTTGCTTGGATAGGGATTACAGAATAACGGTGGCCTCTTATAACAAGGTAGGTTTACTTGTTGATGGTTTCATCTTTTTTGTAGCATGTTTGCGATCGGCAGACTCACAAAACTATTGAATTGTCGTTGTTATATGAAGTTGTGTGCCTTTGATAAGATGGTTGTGTTATTACCCGTTTAAAATTTATAGTTGCTCGATTTTTTTCATTGTTTTAGCAAAATAATAATGCATATAATTACGCTGCGACGTACCACATGTGTAAAGGTGACTCAACGTGTTAAAAAGTCGATTTCTCTCATTTGGCGCCTAAGGAAGTGTATGGCTATCTTGATAATTATGTGTGGCGATGTGGAGAGCGATTCTGGCTCGCCTAGACAGGACCCGACACGTAACTAAAAGCAGCACCCAGACTCACGGGCTTGTGAGAGTCTCTTTAAAGCTACACCCACCCCCCGACGAGATATATTAGTCGGCGTGGTGACAAGGCAGCAGACAATGTCCTCTTACGCAATTTCTCAACCATCGATATCGCCAAAACCACTCAGAACAATCAAAGAAGGTCAATTTTTGATTCAAGAAATGATTCCGAAATGTCTCATCTAAGAAACATGAACATCAACCAAGGTAAACACAATGAAAGCTTAGTCACAGATATCGGCAGTGTGAATACTAAGATTGGCTCAATCGTGTCAACAACTAACGACATAAGGCAAGACAATGACCGAATTAAGGGTGATTTTACATTACATCGAGAATAAATGTAACATATGAACAATAAAATATATCAGATTAAAAATAAATGGAAACGAGATATGCTTTAACGGTATAGACGGATATTGAAATGCTGACCTTGATGTTTGGAAAAGAAAAGTAGATATTTTAAAATAATATTCTAAAATATCCATTTGATTTTGTAGACGAGGCAAACACGCTCGAAATCGATCGTGCACATTTCTTGCAATCTCGGGATCCATTCAAATGTAAAGTCATGGTATTATTATCATGATTTAGAGACTGTGAACTGATTTAAAGACGTTTGAATACGCGGTCACAACATCATCATCAGTCACACTCTGTTCAACATGGCTTCAGTGACAGAGTACTAAAGAATAGAGAAATTCTCGGGTAGCTTATGGTACAAGAGAGGAACATAATAATAAAGTCGTAATACGCTATGTTAAATTAATTGTGCATAACCAAGTTTACAAAGAAAAATACTTTACACAGTCTAGTGTTTTATCTATATCTGCACGTGGGATATCATGTGATCACCCAGACGACAATAGATCTGCAAATCGCCGATTGGGTGCGAACAACGTGATCAATCTAGTGAGCGATGAATTGACTGTGCGCATCCCGCATGACATCCTAAATATTAATTTTAAATCGAATTTTGTATCCAGGTTATTTAAAAAAAACTTGGGGTCAAAGTATAATGTGTGCAACACACAAATCGGGACCTACACATTTAGCCGTGGAATTTCTTTAACTAATATAATAAACAATATTTTCCATTATATTTAATGAACGATTATATGAATGGGCGGAAGACAACAATACATTTGATAAATCTCAGGCAGAGTTTCGGACCGGCTATTCAGCTCTAGATGATGTGTTTTGCCCTCAAGCGATGGCTCAAAATATTTGCCAAGAAAGAGGGTAGATGCTATTTCTTGTATATTGACTTAGTAAAGGCATTTGATAAAATACACTACAGTTAATGCTTCAAGAACTACAAAGAAAGAAAAATTAATGGTAATGCCATTAACGCACATGTACTAAAATATGTACAGCTCACTCTATTTCTGTGTTTAAGTACATGATACAGCCGTCACTTATTCTGCTGCGAAGTATAGAAACAATGGTCATATTACTATATTAGAGTTTTGTAAATGTAATATTGGTACCCGTCAGGGGGACAAGACCAGCTCAACTAAATTTTCTATATTTATAAAAGAATAATTAGTAATTATACGAGCATCTTGTGGGTCTGGAATTTTTGTTTCAAGTGAAACATCTTGCACTGTATGCCTCATGTTTGCGGACGATATTACTTGCTATGCGGACGCAGTTAAAAGTAGTTGATCAATTTTGCATTAATACTGGAGTGAAGAATAATTTAGATAGCACTTCAATAATTATGTTTTAGAAAGGGCGACCCTTGAAGAAAATATGACCACTGTACGAAAATAAATACCACATCTGCTTATAAATATATGGGGGTTATTTTACGCACCCAAACTACTGTGGGACGATAACCCCATAATCCTAAAGAGCAATATTCTCCATATATGAAACGACTTTTTGAAACTTCCCTTTTAAAACACTCTTTTTACTTTTTGATAGCATGGTAAAGCCAAAATGTGTTTCAGTGCACATATATGGGCCTATGCGTATGCAAATACCATTGAAACTATCAAATATAAATTTGGTAAACGCCATTTGCATACCTGTTTCGCCCTTTGTGAAAGTTGCCGACAGCCTATATATTTATCTATTTTGTTTATTGAATTGAATATTGGTGTACGATATTAATAATGCATAATAATATATTTCCGTAACAATGCAATAGTATTTTCATATCAATAGATAACCTTGGGAGTCATTATGGCGAAACGAATGTAAAATCCTTAATAAAGATATGGTTTGTTGGAATCGCTCAGGATGTTGGCAACGTAGATTTTTTGGGGAAATTCCGCTAAAATATAAGACAGGCTTTGCTTTGTGATCCAAACAAAAATTAAATAGTGAAGTTCGTTGGTAGTTGCATGTTGCATATAATTTCATAATAAGAAATTTATGTCTTAACGACAGTGATTTATATATTATTGATTGTAAATATCATACGTTGTTACAAATATGTAAGTATGACGTTGATCGTAGAGAATTTCTACACAGCTGTCACATGGGTGGACATACTGTAAATGACTTTAATTATCTGATGAGCACAACATATACTGATAGACTATTGATATTATGTACGTATGTCCATCATTATATGAATAAAAAGTACCACAATTATGTATTTTGTGTAAGATGATGTGTTCGCCACTACAAACATGTGCTACGTTGTGTTTAAAAAAAAATTAACTTTAGTGCAAAGGCCTTATTTACTAAATATATTGAGTTGGATTGAGTTGCGTTGTAAGTGGATCAGTTTTCTAAAGCCAGACTGAACTGTGTAATTATGTAGTATCGAAACGGTATTTAATAAATACTTATTTGATTGTTATGTAGACCGTACATTTTTCATCAAATACCTGTTTAACTCGTCATACGATGAAGGGACCCCAGTCATAACCATCCGTGATGATTTACAAAATCATTTCCCGCACTTTTTATTCGCGCATTGTAAATTTGCTTTGAATTAATGCATGTAGATTTAAAGATTTCTTAAAATAACAGAATAGCCGCTTTGTGAAAACAAGCATTTATTCACAAAGACTAATACAAAGTGTGTCAAATACATTTAGCAATGGAGCAGCACTTTTCTGCATTTTATTGGGGTTAGTACTCTCGGGGAAATTACGCCTTATTTGCATGCACGTCGACGCTGAGTGTATAGTACATGTATTTTTTCACGCTAAATGCCTTATCGACCTCTATTATCTATTTTAAAAATAAACTATTATTCAAGTTTTCGGTTTATCTTTGCCGAACGACACAGATTTAATTTCGGGATGTCAAATCATGACGTCATTTCACTGTTGTCGAATGAAAAGCAACGTCGTTATGTTACGGACTGACTAAAAAACTGTATTTTTGATTTTAAAAAAGTAGCCCCCTTATCGTCAATTGTAATGAAATGAAAAATAAGCGAATCTACGTTTTTATAAAACAATATGGTTTCTTGTAAGTATGTTAATTATGTTGAATATGCTGAAAACAAAGCATTTGTGAATAAACGATATCTAGTACACATCATATTACAGACGGAACGTTCTAGTGTTGGCAATATTGGCTAAGTAGAGGTGCTTTGTTCCGGGAATAAAATATTGTATCGGATTCAGCACGAATATGCCTGTTTTCATTGTCTATAACTCACAGGATAAACAGTTTTATCCCGGCACCTACCGTGTATTCATTTGCATACGCAGCGGGATCATATTGGAATTAAAAAAATGCAACGTGGTAGGATTATCTGATATTTATGCAGAATGAATATTATTATGAAAGTGGTTGTAGTTATATTTATATGGCACAAGAACGAATACATTGAAACAGCATATATCTTAACGTTTATCTACATTTACTCCTTGCTCGTATGTGTCGAAATCCAGTTGCCAATTCAGCCACAAACAAGTCCGTTTTAGGTAAAGTGAAGGACGCCAACACACAAATATGAAAATGTTCTGCATACCCTTGTCGAACTCACGATAAGAATAAATACGGAATCTTTACGAAACATGCAAGCTAAAGTTTTAAGTATTATAAAATTTATATTTCAGTTAGTAGGCACAGAAAAATGCCAAATGAAATGTGTGGATTTCACATTACGTGACACTGGCACATTCTACCATTTTTTAGATATGTTATATTTTATTTTAGTTTTAAATAGAGATTGGAATATTATGCTGAATGTACGATTTTGCTATGAATGAAATAACGTAAACTATGATCATAAATCGCGGTACTCGATTATTGTTAACTATATGCCACGTTGTGCGTCTCAGTTTGGCTTCTAATCATGGTTGTGTGTTCAGACCTAAGACAGACTTCACAAGCACGAAGAATTTCAAGCTGTGGCGTGCATTTAAATGAAAAAAAATCACATGCAATTATGTGCACATTAAACAGGTAAAAAAATAATTACTACAAATATTTATTGCAGTTAAACTAACGCAAATCTTCTAATAAAATCAAGAGTATACAAGTATATACAAGGAGACCTCTGATAAGCACTTACAATTATACGATAATTTTTTCATAATTTCAACGAAGGTGTTATGAAAAACAATTTTAACAGAGTAATACAGTGTAAATACTTTATAAATTTAAGCTTTTGTATGGTACCTTGTTAATTCTCTTTATTTGTATACCTTTACAAACACTTAAATAATACTAACCAATTGGCTTATAATTGCATATGGCTTCTTAAAGTTTTATTTTTTCATCATTTCGTAAGTTAAATTGTTGTAACAAACAAAGTACACACACGTCGTATTTAATCTGATACTATTATGATCCACTGAAATCAAAATCATGTTACTAGCAAATTTAGACTAAGTATCTGTTTGTGTTTTGTCGCCTTTACTTAAACTTAAAGACATTTTGTTCCGAGATAAACTTTCACTGTGTAATTTACATTCAATATTTCTACATCAAAAGCACCGATTGGTGCATGAGCACAAACATTTAATAAATCTAATTATATTATATTATGTTTGGGCTCTTTTTAGTTTGGTTTTTGGTTATTTGCAATGTCCACATACGTTTGTCATGATATCCTCCTATAGTCCTACATGTTTGTCCTACTGCATACAACTGCAAAGTTGTACAAAGACATACAATAACACTATAATTTGTGCATTCCATGTTCGAATATTTACTTCGTCATCACATTACTAATGTGTTTATACGTTTGTACATGTTTATGTATGCTGCAAAAACATGAGCTTTTATAGGCGGCCTAGGAATGTACTGCATAGAGTTATGTGTTATATACTATAACACAAATTACAATTTTTTTTCAGCAATCGGCTGTCTTAAAATAGTTCAAATTATAGCGGATGAAATACAAATAATTTTGTTATTAGGTCTAAACATTTATGACTATACAGATCTATCAAATAAGTTTTCGCCCACAAATAACAAATCACCTTAAACTATTTAATCAATATACTCACATTTTATGGATTTTTACCGTAATATACATCCACTTTCGTTAGTCCATATTAAAAGACTTTACGGGTTAATGCTCCGTATTTTGAAGAAAGAGTTTCATTCATAACGAATTAACTTTCACAAATTTATACCGCTATACTATTCAAAAGTTCACAACCGTAATTATTAGTGTCACTTTGACAAAATGTTACATAGCCGATTTATATGCTGTTAATTAAAAAATCCGACTCTAGAATGGCGACCGGCTGCTACATTGTTCAAAACGATGAAATAAAAAAGATGACGTAACAACAATGTCATCGTGTGTATAAATCCGAATGGTCGAAATGTAAAATGATGATAAAAACGCCGAATAATGCCATGAAGTGGACGACAAGTATGACTCTTTAATTTTCAAACACATTTTGTAAAAAAAAATAACAATGCCTGTTATGTATTGGTTTGGTGCAGGATTAGATTTCAGAATGTTCGCATTCATGACTATTCATTAGTTCATAATAACGAGGCCATTTTATCAACCATTCTCAGTCTAACACTGAAAGCTCTTCCAGCGTCTGCTACAGTATGTCCACACACATACAATATTGTCAAACTTTTTGAGGCACGTGGCCCTGTAACGAACTTTCGCCGTTATCTTGACAACGTAACCTAGCAATGAACTCAACTGCACATGTCTATCCCCCTTGTCCGGATTGGTATCGCACAAGACGTTAGACGTGAAGTTCATCCATCGCAATCGTCACAGCTATGTTCTATGTTTACAATGGCCTGCTGCAGACAACACTTGCATTTATGGAAATCTATATGTTGTCTTACACGTCAATTAAAGACGTGCGTGTACTCATTTATGAAATAATGTTTAACTAACAAGCAGTTTTGAATTAAAATGTTTGCTGCACTTGTGTACGAGGAATCGATTCCTTTAGTTGTTTGTTTTCAAATTTTATTTGATCTACATTCTTGCACAGTTTTGATATCGTTGGTTCCTGGCTTTGTTTGATCTGACGTAACTTATTGATTGCTTCATCCTTATATTACATGCGCTCTAGAAGTTTTACCAACAATTCATTGTCAACCACGATCTGATTACCAGTAGGTTGTAATGAATTGGCTCTTAAGGAGCGTAGAGTACACACTATTGCTAAGACCTGAAAAACCACCATCGTTCACTTGCACATAATAACTTCTTATGATATGCCTGACACCTTCTTTGGGCAACTGCAAACTGCAAAACATATAAGTGCACACATCGTCCCTGATAAGAGATTTTTTGCTCAGTGGCCTAAAACCCGTGAAATCATACCATACATGATATCTGCCAGAGTTAAAGCTTCCTGATACATTTGTATATCAGTTCAACAGGACGTTTTTATATCAGTCGATATTTGAAGGGAGGTGATATTAATCGTAGTAAACTATAACATATCATTTATTAAAATCGACTCAGATTCAACAATGCTTATTTTGACACTGAGATGCAATCTAATTTAGACAAAAAACTTACACACACAGCAAAAAACCTGTTTCACAGATATTACGCAAGTGCCTATGTCGTCAATATAAACAGGTCAAACGTCAAAAATCATATTCACTACCGCTAAATATGCAGCGTATTAGCGATTGATTTTTCTAGTTCTTTTCAAACGGGGACGTACAAGTTTGATAAGTTGAAAAACAGGTTGTTTTGTTCTTCTCTACATATAGGTCCTTCGTTTGTTACAGTTTAAAAATGGGTGTAAACTAAGTTCGAAATATATTCCCATTTGTCGTGTAGTCGTTTTCTTTTTCAGTTGGGTTTAATCTAGACAGTGCCTGGTATAAATGCGTAGTATAGATTTGCGGATGCATAACATTTGATCTACACAAGATGTAAATCAGATGATATCAGTACCGTATCTTGTAGCTAAGTATTGTGCACTTCCTTGATTTGTAATACCATATGAGTAGGTACATACTAATAGTTTAATAAATAGTGAATGGTGCTTGACGTTGACTGTGCATTAATACCTCAAATAAGCTTATATTTCGTTGGAGCTGTCCGATACGAATTGATCGCCAATAATTGTATATATACAGAAGTACATAAAGCAAACATCATATTTGAGTATAAGTGCCTTATTTTATCGCCATGAATGTGTTAGAAAGGGATTATTCAGTGCCTTTTTAACAATCAGGTTTCGCCCTCAAAGCACTTGTTTGCATGCATCAAACGATTGAACGTCATTTAGTAAACCACTATTAAATGACAAACACAACCATCTTGAAACAATGTTATCAAACACATTTATTTAATTAGCTGTTTCGACTCAAAACTACGAACTTTATGAAACTAAATATGTTCATGGTCAGATAACTTGTAATACGTTTCAATTGATAAATTGTTATTTCTAATTTAATAAGCAATCGTGACAAACTTGATATCGAACTCGCATGTAATGCATAAACTGTCACACAACAACATGTAAATAATAATACAATGTGCAATAACAATGACATGCCATCATCACTGCGGGGAATCACGTGATCACAAAAGTACATCGTACGCACAAAATGGCGGAACAAGCTCTCGCTTAATGACGAAAATCAAGGCAATCTCATATTTTACAATATCAAAATAAATGATAACTATGCGCAGAGTACGCGCTTAGTCGCCTTTTGTACTCTGGTAATTGTCGTTTTTCTTAGATTTCTGTAGTTTTCTCAAACATTCAGGAACAATAAACAATGAAAATTGTACATCGTCTGAACATACTTTATTTTGACGTGGTTGCTATTCAAGACGACACACAACGAAATAAATACAACATTTTTAGCTTGATAACATGCTTATAATATTTTGTACAAGGTTCTGCACATTGTTTAAGCTTTTTTAGATCTGTGGCGAGGAATTTGGAAAATAGTACATCGTCTGAACGTTTTTTGTTTGAGTACATCGTCTGAACGGTTTTGAGTACATCATCTGAACTGCTTCTGTTTTTACTTTTAATGCGATGTTTATCATAATAAAATTGTAATAACATCTGTGATCAGCCAAGCGATTTTTCGTCCAAATGACGTTCCGTTCTATGATCAGAAAACGCAAATTCCTGTGTTATTTTACATGTTTACATAGTGTTTAATTTATTAAATTAAATTTATTAAATAAAATACAAGTCATGCTCGAAAAAGGTTGTTATGTATATATATATATATATATATATAAAGGCATGAAAATAATGTGATACGAGGTATGTCATTTGGACGAAAGATCCTTGGCTTTTCACATATTTATATTTAAAAAGACCAAATGTAGTTTGCAGTAAAACTACCCTTAACGTTTCTTTTTACATACTTGGCGCATGTTAGTGCTTATTAAAAAATAATGCTCGGCTAGAAACAGTGGTAGCTCTAAGCTTGCGGTGATTTTTGTCAAGCTTGAATAATATATGTAGTATATAATATTAAATGAAAATGTTAATCTTAATTACATATATGTGGTAATCGATGTATAATTATTTCTGTGAAGATAGAATATTGATGTCATCAAATAAATTGGTATAATTAGATGAATGTTTTATATAGCTGTTTTGTTATTTCAGAATGTGCCAAAAGTCAAGTCTATCGCTTCATTGTTTGAAGAGAAAGCGCTTGAAAACATCGCAAACAATACGATTAGTTACACCAAAATGCATGTCGTCAACTGCATGTCACACTGGAGTTTGTCTGCAACAAATTACACCTGTGCTAACGCCCATTAAGTCACCAATTCGTTCACCAGTGTATAAAGTATCTCCACCCAAAAAGCGAGCAAAGAAAAGCATTTCTGCAAGAGATCTTTTTGAGCATCAGCCATCTTGTGAAAAACAATGCCGTGGCATTCATGAAGCTACTGAATCAGATTATCTTTTGAACATTAACAAAGGATCAGTCAAAACGAAAAGCGAACAGTTAAGTGAAATCGATATCGTGTAAATCTCAAAGATATGAGAATAATACAACACAAGCAGACAATTTAACGAGATACATATTCATAAAATAGTTTGTACTTATGTATCTAAGATATGAAATAGTTGTATATCTACATCTCATATATTAACTCTTCCACCTGCTTTTAAAGCGAGATTATACGATTTTGTCAAATATTTATTAATTTATATAAAATGTGTAAAAAAACTTATTAAACATATATTTTAATATAAATTAAAATAAAAGTTAAGAAAAACATGTGTCAAACAATGCGAAATAAGCCAGATATTTTATTCTGAAATCGAAAAAGGCTGTACAATCGAATTCGACAGCATGTAAATCATTGTGTATGATGTGAATCTAAATTTAGTTGAACGGTTCATTTTAAATTCCTGCAACGATATATATTCATACGACACACGAACACTAACTAAAAAGACGAATGCTTCGGTTATTGTAGGAAAATATGTACGAAATGTCTTCGTGACAATCGGCTCGGGGCGCTAATTTGTCTTTGCTGAATTTTATGAAATTCGTCTTCAATGTATAATTTGTCTTGCCTATTTTGTGTTATTGTAACATATTTTATCAATATATTACAATTTAACACATATAAAAAATCGTATAAGCTCGCTTTAATACAAATTTTATGAATTGTTATAGACTTTCCGAATGCTTTAAGAATACTTTGTGCTATTTTATGAAAAATACAAATTATGTTAATATTATGCTTTGAAATAAAATTTAATGTAAATAAAGAAGTCATTATGACCTAGTGTTATATTTTATATGAAATATCCTATAGAGGCCTACGAATACATGTATGTGTTATTTAATCTTGACTGCGGTCAGAAGTGGCTACACGCAGGAAGTTAAATATTTTATTGACTCGAATATCTAAATAACTGATAATATAACTTCCTACCGGACATGATACTTTTTTAAACAATATATTATTGGACGGCATGATGTTAATACTATTGTAGTTTTAAAAGGTCATAATGTGATTGGTAATTAATTGTCTTGGTAGTTTTCATACGTTGTGAACTATGGACTATCTCGCATCTTCCCAGTGTACCAATGTAACAATCTACCATCCACGATGTGTTATGTTTTGCAAAAATATGCAAGATATTGTGTCCATGCAAATACCGTATTTTCGGTTTTGTTTTCCATTCGACTAAACAAAACATGAAAATCAACGCATATAAGTTCATATTCCAATTTTCTAATGACCGAAACAAGAACAAAATACGATCACAAAATTAGTTCATATTATCGTTTTTCGTTGTAGTAATTATGAAACAAAACACGAAAAGTTCCATGTTCATATTTCGTTTCAATCTTTGTATAACGTAACCAATGATTAAAACTTAAAACGGTTTGTTTGGTCCCGTGTACCATTCTTGGTGTGATATTATGGTAAACGAAAATCGAAAAACGAGTGGCGCTGTGCAAAGATCTTTAAATAAACCTGTTTATTTATATAAATTTGCTTGTGCTGCTGTCTTGGGGAGGAAACTAATTAGTGGCTTTTTGCTCGTACTTTTCCCCCTTACATTAGAATGAATCACCTATTACGATCAGCATGGCTTCTAACGTGCTTTTTTGGGGGGATGGGGGAAATACACGCCGTACGGGAAAAAGACGTGGATATTATCAGTTGTTTTTCCAGGTATTGTATATTTCCAAATTGAAATGATCATATTCTTGACATCTAAATTGTTTCCCAGTGCACCGCTATTTCATGTAGATCCAGCTAAATAGATATACTTTGTTTCCCATTGAACGTCACCTAACATAATAGAATGTTAAAGTTGTATTAGTGCTGCCAATATTAACAGAAAGAACAGAAAAAAAGTAGAATAAAAAATTGTTTAAATCTTTTTGAATTGTAAAGTGCAAGGTGTATAATATATAATTTTCAATGCTTTCGATTAAGAACAAATACATGTTACATTTTACAACTGAACGATGATATGTTCAGTGATTTAGCTCTGAAGCAACGGCTATAACAAAATACCTTATATGAAACCTTTTTTGATTGAAGAAAATAAAATACACTGAAATTATATTAATAAATATGACTATTTATACCGTGTCTACACAACAGATACATTGCACTGGAATGTAGTTGGATGTGATACGGTGTGTGTTTACTTGTTAAACCTAATAAACAGTGGCATCCCAATGGCCCCGTTTCAATCATAAGGCTAAGCATTTTTTGCGGATAGATCTGTTAAAAAGTTATGAAAGTGGTTGAGCTAATGACTTAGCAGTTTCGTCTAAAATGGTGCTGCTTATTCCGTCGGAGCCATTGGTTGTTTACAAATTAATTGGAAAGCGCATCAACAACGTTTTGTAATGTGATATAAATATCACTTCAATATGTATCCGGTTGTTTTAAAAAAGGAGGCAAATGGTTGTTTGCATTATTAACAACTGTTGTAGAACAGAAAAAAATCTTTAAAATATTTGTATTACGTCCGTTAAGGAATAAGACTCGTTAGAATTAATTAAAACTGTAATATTGGTATTACATAAATCACTATCTTTCATTAACATTTTAACCATGTTTCAGTACTGTCGGGGATTTGACAAATTGCTCACAAACAAACTTATTTCGATGGTATTTGAACATTTTTTTAGCACATTTTTTCGTCTTGATAACTTGTTTGCTTACTTTTTGCAAGTTTTTCAATAGGTTTAATTTCCCAAATCTACTCGATTTCGTCCATCTCGTTGGTGTGATACTGTTAACGAATAAACAAATTAATCAAATGATACCGCATGGACGATCATTCGGTCTGACAGTAATCATAGAAGACGGTATATTGGTGGATGCCAATTTTCGTTAAGTGTTAGTAAATTCGACAACTGATTTATTTTGGGTACTTACCTGTTGAAATGACCAATCACGAGAGAATATTGCTTACTGGTGAACATTTGAATTTTAATAATTCAACACGTTGCTTTTATACGTATTGTAAATTGACAGTTTGCCGTCAACATGAATGTAAGTTCCAAAATAATCGCTAATTGAATGATAAGTTTCGAAAACTTCCGGGTTTCCGAGTAACTTTCTTTAAAACTCTGCCTTAAATGTACCTGCGAATGGATTGAGCAGTGTGCATAATGATAAAAAAATCATAATGACACAATTATAAATCATAAGCAATAATTGTGGCATCAAACAGTTTATTTTTGCTTAAGTAGTCAGATTAATGACACATAACTTAACGTTATACACTGTACCGTATTTGTAATTTATTAAATTAAACAAAATAGTTTCAAAAATATATGTAAGAACATATATGAAGGGTTCATTTTTAAGTCATTTCTTTTTAACAGTAAACAATGTTTAAGCTTGTGCGTTCCATACAGCCAATGTGAAGTATTGTGAAGCAAAACTTTGAAGCTTTAAAAGGAACAACAATATGGCTGTGTATATTATTTTTCATTTTATTTATGTATTATTTTACAAACTCTGAAACCTCTTATACGAAGGACACTCATTCATGACATATTGCAGGTTTCAAGGTATGGAGGAAGAACGTGATGCGATCAGGATTGTGGATAGTTTACTTGATGTGTCAGCTTTGCCTCGGGAAACGGGGACAAAGAACAAAGTGTGTGTTATTTTTTATAAGAAACATTGCAAAAACTGGTTGTTTTATTTAAATCCTCGGTTATTATTCCATACATAAATACCAACACACAATTGGTAAAACTCAAAAATATTTTGACTGAGTCATTTTGTTTAAGAAAAACATCTCGGAATTACAAAATAAACGAAACAAAGTGTTTTAACCTTAATCAGTGATAACTGAGTAGTAATATTACAGTTATGTCAATTGTGTGTATTATAATATCCTTGTGCATCAAATTATCATACTGTCTAATGATTCATTATGTAAGCACACGTTAAATGTTTAACTAAATGAAAATGTTTGATTAAAAAATTTCTGTAATGATTTCGTAGTCATTATTCATAATATTATTTTTTAATATTTATGTTTCATTTAGGAACTTGTTCCCAGCTCAAAGAATAGCATTGATGTCAGACAAACTCGCATAGATTTGGGCCCATCAAAATCGGCGAACCACATGAGGGATCAACTTCTAGAGACAAACTTACAGGTATTAAAATATATGAATTTGTTTTACGATTTGTATCTAATACATCAGTCATAGAATATATATCTAACTAGCTTACAAACGTTATACGTGCATGTATAACATGATATTCGTTGTTTGTATGTACAACTAAAATTGACAATATACTTGCTTATAGTTTAGTCTTATAACCGAGAAAACATCAGGTTGCACTTGTCAGTTGTTTGTTCTTCATAATTCGTGATCCAGACGTAGAGTACAGATATCATCTGATCTGCGATTAAAGTGTTATCTAATTGATACAGGTCTTAGAAATCTATTCGCATGTGTTGGCAGACCAATTAATGGACCAACATACGCACATTTGCGCTTTAGTTTAATACGATATGTAGTTGATAGTGCACACAAACATTTAGCTCTATATATAATTTAAAAAACATTTACTAGCAATAACAACTCAGAGGACCATGACGAATAAAACGCGCTCACATGAATTCATGATACACGCATTTTAAAAGACTCAACAAGTCATGTTAATGTTTATTTTATTAACATTCTGACCATGTTCGTAGATATGACTAATAGAGTGGTAATATGTTCTGTGTGTTGTTATTAAGATTTGAACTGGAGACTGTAGGTGAAACAGATTCAAACTTGGTCAAGATGCTGTTTTAAAACAAACAAAGTGGCTTCTACAAACCTGAACAATTTTTACAAATAATTTACCTGTTGACTAGTTTATAAACGAAACTATCCTAGATGCGACGTTAGTCTTGATATTTTCAAGATTTGCATTCTTAATACGTTTTATTAGTATTGAATAATAAATAAAGCTTTCAGAAGTATAACACGATTTTTCTTGGATTGAGCTTGTAACACATTTTAAGAACAACTTTGTGTGATATGAAGTACGTCTTTTTAAATATTCTGACTACGTTTTATTGATGTGGTTTCTCGAGTGGTAAAACTATGTTTTTCAAAGTTGACCTTTTCTTTAAAACACGTGACCATATTGAAAATTGTTTTAGCTGTTGTCATGATAACCATTCTGGCCCAGTTTCATCAAGCCTGAATCATACATGTGGGTTCAATAATCGATATTCGAAACACTGACCAATAAGCCTAGTTTTCGGAAGCAGATAACCCAGAGTATACAATGCCCGATATATTGTAAAAATATAAGCATTCTGACCAAGAATCATCAATATTGATTTATAAATGTTACATCTATTGCGATTTTGTATAAATTGGTGACTTAAGTATGGGATACACGTAAAATAAATGCAAACGTGGTTCTTGTTATTGTGAAGATAGACATGCTGGCAAATTGGTTTCGTAAAATTCGAATCATAAATGTTGCTTCTATGCGGTTACAAAGTTTGTTTTTTTTTTAAGATGTGGCCTGGCGACTTAGTGATGGGAACACATGTTATCGGCATTCGACTTGGTCCATATATCGTAAATTAACATTCGGCAAACATGTAGCTTCTAGATTGGAAATGATCTAAAATAAATTCCACCTCACGACAAATGACGCGACATGGTAAACATAGACTGAGCACAAAATCTCTGTTGAAGTTGAAGTGTCAACATTTAGTGTTAAACTCTTTAAGTAGTGATTTTTGTTAATTATTTGTTTGACTTAACGGTTAATTAAAATCCGTTCATAGCCTTTATATGAATGTGACAACATCCGTTTACAGTACACCGAAATAAGTTATATAGAACGTTATAATAGTGTCGGGGCTGTTAACCTGAATACAGAATGATATCCATAAAAATGTGCAATTTTATACTGAAAACTGAATTTGCTACAGGGTATTTCTAGTATTAAAATATTATTGTATCAACACGATTCTTGTATTTGATCTTTCATTTACAAATAGCTTCCGGGATACTTCCTGGCATTGTCTATCCGGATATCAGATGCACTGGATGATATTGGAACCTGCAAATGCACTGTAATGGAGCGGAGAGGAACATTTTTGAGAAGAGAGCGCATGGAGACGATACAATTGCACCTAAATGGATCCTATGTTGAATGTTCTCATTTCGGGAGCCAATCTGAAGGCACTACCACTCCCGGTCTCAATTCTGACAATGATTTTCTAATAAGTAACAACATTAAGAACATCGTGACGAACTGGAGAGACTGGGAGGATGGAAGGCAGAACCTTCTTATGCTTCATGACGAAATCACTCCACCTCAACAGTACTTGCTACAGGTCATCAATACATCTACACCGGAAACGGCTACCAGCATTAACGATGACATGTGTGTAAGGAAATATTCTGGACAAGTACTGTTAAGCGTAGAACGATGGAAACAGGAATCAGAGCAGATATTATCAACGCGATCGGTTATTACAAAAAAGGACCTTCTATGAGTCCTATTCCAAACTGGGATGTTGTAGAGGCCTTTCACGTCTGAAACCTGTTCCTGAAATACAACACTGGATAGAAAGAGGTAGAGGTAGACACTGGCCGCCTGTCCAATTACTAGAGGCTACTAGAGGAAAGACGGGTAGCTCCGTCTTTTCTAGTACCTGCCGGTCATCCGGACAGTGATTACAAGCGCGAAGAATGGCGCTTGTCTCCAAACCTTATAGAACGCATGTTAATGTTAAGTTTTAATATGACACAAATAAAATGTTGCATTGTTTTAAAATTAATAAAGCAATCCTTATTTTACAAAATGGTAGGGGATTTTACCACAAGTTTTCATTGTAAAACTTTAATGTTTTACACCATAGAGAGAATACACCCTTTTCTGTGGAAGGGACATAACCTTATGTTTCTACTTGTAGAATGTTTACAAGTATTAAGGAAATGGCTGCGAATTGGAATATCCCCTCATAATATCATAGAAGACGTGAACTTGTTCGATGGGAAACTGACTACGGTGCAACAGAGACGCCTTTTACAGTATGTAGACTCCGTGATAAATAACAACTTACAAGATTTAATTTATATAGATATAGATGCATAAGGATGTCAGTTTCAAGTACGGAATATACGACGAATCGGACAAACCGGATATGAAGATCTTGGACGTGTACGCTTACGCCACAGTATCAGTTTGTTGCTGAAGTTCGAATGCTTGGATATATATCTTATGTTGCTACTATAATATGTCAAATGCAAAGTTCAAATACAACATTCGAGCAAAGTATAGAAAATAAATTACGCACTGTTTTAGTATACCTAAAGAATGTCAAATTAAAAACCGTTGCTTTAGAATTTCTTATTGACCTGTACGCAATACATAATTCAGTGCAATCATCTAACTGTTTGCGACTACAAAACGTTGTTTTCAGCGACTTTATAATAAGATTCAAATATTCTTTAAATATTGATGTAGCTTCTAATCATTTAAAGTTGGCTTCCATATTGTACTGTTATGGACATCTGCACGCGGCAGTTAGAGTGCTGGAGGACGTAGAGCGAAGGTATCATAGCAAAGTCAAAGTTGTTTGTGGATGTAGAAGTATAGAAGGAGAACGTTATATTCAGGTGTTTGCTAACATTATCTTATACTACTTCTACTACAACTACTACCACTACTACTACTACTACTACTACTACTACTAATACTACTACTACTTCTA
>NC_068360.1:51611122-51628622 GCF_020536995.1 Dreissena polymorpha
GTCCGTCGTTCTGTCCGCTTTTCCGCAAAACTTTATAATGCGGTACATCATTAAGTATAAACCGATTTCTCTTATGAATTTGGTGTGCATAAATAGAATTTAACATTTCACCAAACCTGGACCCTGCAATAACTGTAATGCATTGAAGTTACTTTAAAAAACCTGGTATGTCATATTGGTTGTTGATCATGGAAGATATATTAATAGGCTGTCTCGTCCTGATTCAATATTTTCTTGCTGAACTGTCACGTTATATATTCATAACGAGTTGGAATGTTGGTCGCAACGTGGGTATCCCGACATCAAACAAATGCCAAAAGTTATTCTGCACTTATGTGGAAAGATTTTTAATGAGAAAGCCATAGTCTCGTTTCATATCAAAAATATCCACGAACAATCAACTCGCAACTCTCTTTGTCTTCTCTGCGGTTTAAACATTAGCACAGTTTTAACATGAAAAGACATCAACGCCTCGTACATTTAAACAAAAGGCCTCAGAAGTGTTTGGTATGCAACAAACGATTCGCTTGCAGGCGAAACATTAATGAACACATGAGTCAGTCGCATGACAACGGAAACAAATACCCGTGTGAAAAGTGTTGCAGGGAGTATGCGTACAAATGAAGTATTGAACAACACCTGGCTGTGTGTAGCAGACAAAAACAATAACTCATAGATGAAAAGTGCAACAATAAATTCCGGTCCAATGGAACTTTATCTAACCTTATGAGAGCGAAACACACCAATCACAAATTCGTTTGTGAGCTCTGTGGCTAATATTTTGAATTGCAATCGAGCCATGGAAGGCATATGAAATCTGTCCACAAAGAAAACATGGATTTGCAAGTCGAAATCGACAAAACGTCAGTACAGTAATATTTTATTCTGGCGGCAAAACAGTCACACAATTTAGGATAAAACAGTTCAAGCAAACCACAATTAACTCGCAAATAATAGGACCATACCACTTTAATTTCTTTTAGCAAAGAACCTATGTTAAATCGTTTAAATAATGTTGATTTGTTTTGTTTTATGGTATTTTAACAGTCATACATTTATTTTACTTTTAGATTATGGGCAATTACAAAAAGTAAATTCCAATCGATTAAATGTTATCCAACATATTTTGCATTGCTTAATTTTTAACACCATTGTCAGTGTGCTTGTACAATTGTGTAAACACATTCTAGCTATATTTTTATTTCATTCCATTTGCAATATGTACTAAAAAACTACTAGTAATTTGTTTAAATCTCAAACCATAAATATGTTGTTTTTTTGGTTTTCTTAGACATGCATGTACATGTAGTTTTTGTGTGTTTAAGTTCATGAAACAACGAAAATATTTTGTTGCATGAATTAATCCATTTCTTAGTTTAAAAGCGCATTAAACTTTCTGTGAGGTAACATAATTATCATCAAGCTAAAGTTCTCGAAACATTATGTTTGAAAGCCTTTTGTGTTGCAATATATGTATTTTTATTTTATTCGTTTAATAATTCAATATGATATTGATTGAATATTCATATGCATTTTTCTGTAGAAGAGCAACATACCGTAACATGTTGTGTTCATCCTAGAGGTTGGTGTAAAGTTACAATTACAATAAAATTACAATTCGTTTTAACAGTTTTATCAAAGAGCATATTGGGATTGAAATGATGCCAACGGGCTGTTTGATTTTATTTATGTAACGCCTACATTGTATGTATGTTTTAATTACGTTAATAGTTTAATATATGTTTTGGTATGCTTCAGTATATATTTTATATGTAATTAAAGACAATTTGTTTGTTTTTATTTTACTTTAAACTGCATAAACCATATGCTATTGTGATAAAGAATATGTTTCAGATTAAACTGTATAACATATATGCTAGTGTGCTCAATAATTTAAATTCCCCCCTCTGATATTTGATTAAATTATCACTTAATAATTTAAATGTACATATCAAAATGCAAAAATTCAAGGTTTAAAATTGACCACTCTAATGTATTAGGTTTTCTTGTTTCCTATAACATTGCCAGAATTAGGGAAGGTAGGTCGGCAAATCTTTTTTTTCATTCGTTTTATTTTTTACCTGTTCAAGTTCGCAACGTGGGTATCTTGACATCACTTCCACTTTGCAAGATCTTCTAAATGTGTTTGCAACATTAATTCTATAAAATTCAAATATGACACAGCCATAACTTTGAAAACAATAATCAAGTTAAACAATGACTTTTTCGCTGTTAACTTGATTTCAAATGACCAAATGCTTGTCGGTACGAAAAATTATGATCTGTTGGGTAAGTTGAAAACAAACAAATCTTTGGACCTTTGTAACATATTGTAAATGGTTTCAAAAGCAATGTTTCATGTTCATGTATTTTGAAGAAATTTTTTTTGAAAAGAGCGAAAGACCCAATGCGTAGAACACTTTTTATAAGCGTCATTAATTTAAAACAAAGAGCAAGACATATTATATGCATGAAAGTATATTTAATAAGATCTAATTGCGTATAACTATGTTCCATTTCGCCCAAAATAAAGGTATTTTATACGTTATGTATCTAGTTTGGAAATACAATTATCATTTCTTTCATAAGAATGTAATAATACAAGGATCGACCAGGCCCACGTGAGGGAAGAAATGCAATTATACATTAAAATTTTGCTTGAAATAATAAACACGTTTTTAAAGTAAGTTGTTTACCCTCAAAATGCTTTTTCAAACTTTCTTTTAAAATTAACACATAGGGACTATGAAATGTTTAACAGTTGCACTTAAACATATGATTAATTTTCATTGAAAATAAAATGTCAAGAAGGCAGTATCTTTGCTTCATTGATTTTATAACCGATCTGTACTCTGATTGGCTGTTCCCCCCTCAAGGATCCGTCCCTGCTCGGCCTGTACAACTTCTCTCCTTTATACACACGCGCACGATTATTTTTTTTCGAAAAAAGTGAAATGTAACAAAGTCCGCTTTCACATTGTGTTCTTTTAAGATGTCTACCACCTCGTCAAAAAGTTGGTGAATGTCGTCATTATAAGGTCTATCCTTTACAAAGGATGATTCTTTTATGTCCGCTCCGCTTTCAAACAATTGGGCACCATCACTGTATATATATTTGTTTCTTCACAGGCATCATTATTAATGAAATATTGATCGTTCAAGTGAATGAGATGCTAATTCGTTTTTAGCTTTGACAATAAGTGAATTGCTTGTACGTCTTATGAGTTTTGAAATAATATCACTTAATTTGGGAATTGGTTACAATATTCAACTACGTTTCAATGAAGGAGAAAATATTTTTTTCCGACAGCTATTTGGACATAATCGTTTTCCATTACCTCTTTTAACAGGCGTACTGGTATTTAACGTCCGATTTAAAGATGTTTTCTACGGACTTTTGTATTGTAAGAATTCTGTTTGATACTGTATAGGAACACTCCTTTCGTTCGGCTTCCCTTGAAAATTCCCATCTGCAATAAAAAAGGCAATAATAAAAATAATGTTTACTATGAGTGGTCGTAAAGCGAGGTTTTTGTGCAACATAATTGTATTGTTTCAGGTTTTCTTTTAAATGAAATATTACCAACTTTTGATCTTATGTTACATTAATTACTGCCCTTACGTTTGTTATATAAGCTACTTCACACAGAACCACAACAATATATTGCGACCACACCATGTGCTCGCGACCACAACATTTTCAAAACAATGGGTACAACGCCTTCTTTTTAGCAGAGGTTACGATATTTTTTGTAGCCGAGCATAGTTATTAAAAATCGAATATAAATGGGAGTTTCTGTACAAAAATATAATAACATTGTTGAAATATTCGACTTGTTCATTGTCAACATCACATGAACCAACCTTTGTAAAGTCCTTGAGGTTAGGATATAGGATTTTTCTCAAGAATTTTGCCAGAATAGTAAATAATATTAATATTCGTATCGAATAGCATTCCCCGATTGCTAAATTAATGTCTTTATGTCTTCGGAAAACGTAAAAAACAAAATCGTTTTCACGGTTCGCATCCATTTTTTTAATTTCCACCACAACTGAAGCTGTATTACGACACTTTAGGCACATAACACAAGCGTAATGGTCGCAATGATTCCACCGGGTGTTTAAAATATGCAAACAAAGCGTTATGTAAAAATGTAACAATGCAAAGGTATATGAAGAAACTTGAAATGAAGCGCACGCAATTTAGAATTAAATACAAAGCAGCAGATTTATTCGCATTCGTGTTCTTAACAGCTTTATTTAATTTTAATAATTACTGAATAAAGTAAGTCCCTGTGAAGTTTTTTTCTTCAAAAGGTACATGCTTTGAATTTGATATCAGTCGCTGGAAACAGATGTTTTAACAAGTAAGAGCTTCAAGAAACCTTTGTCTGGAACAAAAATATTTTTTTGGTCATATTTGAAACGTTTTCTTTAGTATTGAAGAATTATTTCATTTGTCAGAACTTTTACGAAATAAATAATAGCTGTAACATATAACAAAATCGGAAAAATAGGTTCGCATTAATTCTGGTCAAGAGCAACCGAGACCACGAAACTTTACTTCACTTTACAGCGGACTGCGTTTCTTCTGACCAGATCGCGCGGACACACAGACTGGTCAAAGCTACGTTGGCCTCATATGGCAAAAGACCCATTTTTGCTTGACAAATGACACTTTAGTTGTCTTATTCTTACATTGAGAATAAGATAGATGATCAAAATCTCACAGTTGCACATAAGGACCTTTATGATTATGTCTCATTAAAAATACGCACATCATGTAACATAATTATTTATTGTCTGATTAGAGCACTGTGAACCACAAGAAGTAAAACACATTTAATATTCGGAAGAATGTATGTGATGTTTCAAATTAATATGTGGATAAATGAAATATTTTTTAAATGATTTCCTTTCAATTTCTATCAGTTACGGTAAGTACAAATAATTCAATATATATATGTATTTTAAGTTTAATTTTTTCCATGTTTGAAACTTAATTATACAATATATTTTATATAGAAGAAGGCACATGTTCGGTCCTACGTTTGAGAAAGGTAATGATCATTCGAAAGTTATCTGAAGTTAATTATTTCCTTTTCATTCGTAGTATAAGCTAAAAATAACGATTGGTCATTTCTATAAACGAAAAAAATGCAATAAAAAATGTAAGCATATAATATACAAGCACGGTAGGAAACGTTGAATAATGATTTATAAGTGAAAATATTTGTTCATTATACAATTATTTCTACATGTACAATATTCTCATTGACTAAGGCTTAATTCGCTTTCATCAGTTTGAAAGTAAGAACATTAAAAACAACTAATAAATAAAACTTACCTATATATATATATATATATATATATATATATATATATATATATATATATATATATATATATATATATATATATATATATATATATATATATATACGGGATGTATTACGTGTAAACTTAAAATGTCATGTTATGGGTAAATGCGGATTTAACTGCTTGCTAATTTAAGGTACGTTCATTTTAATCGCATTACGCAGTAACGCTAAATATTAACCCGGTGAGGTTTTTGTCTGAATAAAAGTGTATATCCCATTCGGTTAGTATAAAGTGGGTTTTACTTTTAATCGATACAGTATAGGGAAGGACATGGCATCTATAAAAATAAGGCATTTCCCCAGGATTCTGGACAGGCACAGCGGCAAGACAGCGTTGAAGGGGCTTGCAACGAAAGTGGGCGGATCCCCTTAGGCGTGTCGATTATTTTAATAATCTGAACCTGTTCTTAAATAAAACGTACACTACTTTGAAACTATTAAAACACACCATTTTAATTATTGATTTATTTCTATTCATTTGTCTTAAATTGCTCACTTGTGGCAGCAATCAACGAAGTAGTGCATATAACTAAAAAAAGAATGCAGCAGCAACAACAACAACATCGTCAACACCATCAAAATCAGCGGAGGCGTACTTCTAACGGTAATTTCAACAAGAGCACCGCATAACGGGTGCCACGCTCGGCTACGGGTGCAGTTATGAATAAATGAAAGCTTGTCAGAATAATTGTTTTTAGAGGTCACAGTGACCTTGACCTTTGACCTAGTGACCCCAAACGGGGTGTGGCGTGTAGAACTCATCAAGGTGCATCTACATATGAAGTTTCAAAGTTGTAGGTGGAGGCACTTTGATTTTAGAGCCAATGTTAAGGTTTTAGCACGACGCGGACGGCGGGCGTCAGACGGCGGACGTCGGACGCCGGACGGCGGACGACACGACGAGCTGGCTATGACAATAACTCGGGTTTTCTCCGAAAACGCCGAGCTAAAAACGGGCATCGTGAATAACGGAGCGCTAAACCGAACTTCCAATACGGGCTTCATGGCTTTAGGAACGGGCAACGTGACTTTCGGAACGGTTATCATGACTTCCGGAAAGGGCATCATGACTTCCGTAATGGGCACCATGACTTCGTCAGGCATCATGATCAAAGGAATGGACACCTGGACACCCGGATTGAGCATCTGATTGTCAGAATGAAAATCGTGACTTCCGGTATGTTCGACGATACGTCTATCATAAAGTCGACATTGCACGTACTGTGGGCGTCATAATCATTTAACACGTGACTGCAGACTACCCAAAAGACAATAGATTACTGATAACAGACGTTCTTCATCGTAATATAACACAAATACATTTCATTCTTTCGTCGGTATGTAACCAATTTGACTCGCACAAATGTCAGTGTAGTTAAAATATTACTAATGATGATAAAAATTAACATAAACCACATTGCTTAAGATTGAATAATGTTGGATGTAGCACAATAAATAATTTAGACACTGATATATCATCCCTGGATAATAACCTTCTTTTGGAATCTCACATACAATCTACTTTAAAATGTAAAATAAATAATGATTGTTATATTCCATTTACATATACAGGTTTGCATATTATGCAATGTAATATCCAACATATATTGCCTAAATTGGATGAAATTCGTGTTTACTTACACGAACATAGTTCTTTAGATGTAGTAAGCTTTTGTGAAATATTTTTAAATGATAAAACGGAGATTTATACAATATCCATTTCCGATTACAGCATTGTAAGACGTGATAGGGCTATTTCTGCTGGAGGCGGTATAATAGTTTATATTAAAAATAGCATCTCTTTGTACGTAGACAAGATTTAGTGACGATATTGAATCTATTTGGCTACAAATCAACTATTTAAAATACAAACCATATCTTATTATCTTTGTTTATCGCCCGACAAATAGCTCTCAATCTTGGATTGAGTCATTTGAATAACGCATAAATAAGGCAGACATGGAAGATTGTAATCTGTATACGACTATGGATTTTAATTTTCAATGTTTAAGCCAAAACTTATTTAACAATAAGAAATAGGAAAAACTTATCACTGATTTTAATTTAAAAATATGACATCATTTCTGAGGTGATCATACCAAAAATAGGCATAAGTGACCATTACTCAGTAGTTGTTACATTAAGCGTCAAAGGTTAAGACAGATGATCATGAAATTATTAAGTACAGATGTTTTAAAAAATGTAATGAAATCAGTTTTCAAAACGACTCAGCAAATGTTTATGTTGATATAGTTGAAACAATAGAGGATACTAATGAGGCATCGAAGTATTTTGTAACATATTAAATTCAGTACTTAATAAGAATGTCCCTATCAACTTAAAAAAAGTGAAGAGATTACAACAACTTGGTTGGTATAACGAAAACATAAAACAAGCCAGGTCTTTATGGGATAAATATAAAAGTGAATCTTATTTGCCACAATATAAGTTGTGGCGTAATAAATGTAATAGTGCAATCAAAATGGCTAAACAATAATATTTTTCGAATGCTGTCCAAAACAAAACATGTGCGAAATCGCTCTGGAAAACTATCAAATAAGCATCAAATGAACACGAAGAATCCTCTTTTTTGCCAAACGTAATAAGGTGGGATGATCAGATAATATATGATTAAACAAATGTAGCTTATGCACTTAATGACCACTTTGTTTACATCTCGAAACTTATTAAAAATACTGAATTTAATGAACACGATTTCAACTCACTGAAAACATATCAAGATGCTAAGCTAGATTCTAAGCATTTTTCTGTCCAGTTTATTGCTTCATTAGAAGTTAGTATTTTAATTGATCAACTACATTCAAACAAATCTGCTGAGGCTGATGGTATAGGGCCCAGAATTATTAAACTTTGCAAATAATTCATAATACAACCAACAGCTCACTGCTCTTATAAATAACTGTATATCATATGGAACCTTTCCAGACATGCTTAAAATTGCAAACGTTGTACCTTTATATAAAGGGGGATCGGTAGAAGATCCCAATAATAAAAGGCCAATATCACTTTAACCTACTCAATTTCAAATATTTATAAATCATATAGCTAAACAATTGCATATATATCTAGAATCTACGGATCAATTTAACAAAACTCAGTCGGGTTCTCGCAAATATCATTCTTGCCAAACAGCATTTATTAATATAGTTGGCCTAAAACAACGCATTTGATCTTGTGGACCATAGGATTCTTTTATACAAATTAAAACTTTATCATTTAAATGATAGATCATGCGACCTATTTTCATCATATCTCCGCAATCGATTTTAGTTAATCAAAGCAGAAAACACAACCACAAACAAATCTTTCGATTGAAAATGAATGGTGCCAAACTAATAACATAATTATTAATCCACTAAAAACTACTTGTATGGTATTAGGGTCGAAACGGAAATTTCAAAACTTAACAAATCTAAAACTTAACAAATCTAAAACTTAAAATTTCAGATACGGTGATAACACATGTAGAGTGTAAAAAACTTCTTGTATTGGCCTTTATTGACACTACTCTATCTTGGAAACTATCCATTGACAGAGTTTGTTCAAAGATGTTGTCTCGAAAGTTTCTTCTGCAAAATATAAAACCATATTCAACCCTTGGAATGCGCAAGCTCTTCTATAATGGTTATATCTCACCTATGTCCGACTACGCATGCGTTACCAAGAGTTCAGCGGCCAAAACGGAAATTAATAGAATAGTCAAAATATAAAAGCGTTGTGGTGCACATATTTTAAATAAAAAGTACAACACCAATCCAAGATCCCTATTTAAAGATCTAAAATGGTTGACTTTCGAACAGCGTAATCACTATTTCACGTCAGTTATTGTATTTAAAGCATTTCACAATCAAACCCCAACATACATAGGTGACCTTTTGACGCATTCACAAAATAAGCACTATAACTTGCGATCTTGAGAAAAGGGGGATTTAAAGCTTGTGGGAATACCCAAAACAAACTATTTCAAACAATCGTTTGAATTTTCTAGCACAGCTATTTGGATTTCGTTACCCCAATCTATACGTCTAACAAACAATTTAATGACATTTAAGAAAAAATTAAAAGCTTACCTTTCTACCAACCTATATGAAATAAACTGAACATGCTTCATGTTTTTTTTTAGTAAATAACCTTAGTTTAATGTTTGAATACTGTTCTTGCATAAATGGTAATTGTAGTTTTATGTCTTTCATTTGTTATGATTTTTTTCCAAATCAAAACTTTAAAGGTTATGGTCATTAAGTCTAACCTGTCGAGTACTTGCGTGCGTGCGTGTGTGTTTCAGAGTGTGGTTCTTTTTAATTATGATATATTGCATTATTAGTGTGCATGCATATATGATTATGTTTTGTTCTTATTGCTTAAGATGAAATACGATGTATTTGTTGTAAATTGTATTACGTTAAAAGACCTTGTAGAAAATGAGAAATGTATTATATAAATTGCATATTATGTAATTTCATCTGATGTATTTCTTAACATTTCTGTAAATAAAGATTTTATTATTATTATTATTATTATTATTTCATTTAAGTAATATATTATAATATTAAATAACAAACAATTTACACAATACATCAGAACGCAGAATAGATTGAAAATCAACAACAAACCAATTGTTTATCACAGTTTATCAAAAGTATTAAAATATACAATTTTAACTTAAAAAATCTATTCTCCGTGGCTTCTCCTGATGCTAGGCATCCATAATTCTTCCGAAGTCGACTGCCTCAATTTCTTGTCCTACTATGCTAACAATCATCAGAGCATAGAGGACAGCAGAATTTAGACTGGAAAGATTTTCATTATTTACCCTCTTCTTTGTGATTAAACCCCTCTCGCAGTGTGAAGTGTACACTAATTGTTAATTACCATGAAATTATATCTTTTAAATCGATTTGATTTAAATGCAAACTAATATTTAAGCAACGAACAAATATCCTTCGTTTCGTATTGTGTTCTTCTCTCCATATAGATCAGTGGTTGACCATGAAAATGCTGGACATTTTGCCGGTTTGATGCGGTATCAGCGCAGCATATATTGTCAGATCTAGCGCGATTCTGTATTAGCGGAATGCTTTGCGTATTAGTTAAATGTAACCGATCACCTACTTCAGTTGATTGTTCGTTCTGTATTATTGGAATGTTTTGCGTGCTAGTTAAATGTGCCCGATCACCTTCTTCAGTTGTTTGCTCACGGTCTATTGCTAAATCGTCTGTAATGTCAGATTTCTGAGTCGCACTTTCGTCCTGCATATGTGTGTTTGAAGTTGTGATGTTTCGCTGCGTCTCGATTACCGGGTTTGAAGTTGAATCCAAGTTTACTCGTGAAATAAGCCTATCGAGTTCCTGTTCGATGTTATCGAACACGAAGTTTGTCAGTTTATTATGCAAAGTTGCCATTCTTGTTTGGAACAAACTATTATGCGGTTCATATACCAGTTGTGGACCTAGACTAGCAGCAGGTGGTGGGTCAACTGTCCCAATACTCACATTTACATTATTTGCATTTACATTTTCAAGAGTTTCAATTCGTTTTTTAATTTTGTAAACTATTTTGAAGTTCTTGGTTCTTTAATTCAAGTTTTTACACATATGACTAAAGCTTATTTGTTTCTTTCAACCTTTCCTGACATTTCCAGTGAGCAAGCCTAAGGTCTTCTTCCTTTTTTGATATTTTGTTCTCACGTTCTCTTATTGCTGACAATTTTGTTGAACACGTACAATTAGCATTGGTTTCGACACTAGAACTTCCAGACGTATCGTTAACAGTTTTAAATGACGTTTGCTCCTCAAAGATATCACCAGTTTGTTCGCATTCAGAGACGAGCACCGGATCAGTCGTAATACCACTTAAGCTGTGTTCTATAGCAGTTTCTTCGGCCAAAATGTCGAGTGCTAGAGTGTGCTGTGAATGATCAGTTGCAGCGTATGCTTTAATACTTGGGATTGAAAGTCTATGTTTAGGAGGAATAGATTTAGATTTTCTTCGAGTATTTGATTTCACCTCAGTTATCTTTTTAGATAGTGCACTTGTTTCAGAAGTTTTACAAAGTCTACAGCAAAACGACTCGTCAGGCGACGCAGCTAATAGTTCAAATTCATCTTTCTTAAGCTTTTGACAATGATAATGAGAACCTTTGGTACAAAACACACTGTTTGTTTCGCATGCACGGTTACAACCTGGGCATTTTCAGTGTCTTCTTTACTGTTATTGATAGTTATCGCTGCACAAGCTTTAGACAGAGCATTTGTACTTTGTTTTGACAGAAATTCAGTCAACTGTTCAATCAACAGGTCGTTAAATACTTTCAAATCTATATTGTTACTTACACACAGAAAGTCTACAATGGCATTTATATTTTGAATATCGTCTTCTAAAACTTTCTTACAGTCTTTACCATTTAGGAAAAATCTACTTGTGGTTACATAAACATTGAGCGAAAATCTTGCACCATCGGCCTTAACGACCCTATTGACCCTTTTGGTTCGACTGTCCCCAGTATTGTCAAATGTGTCCGTGACTTTCACATTACAATTTTGCTTCGACAGTTTATTAAAGTACTCGGAAAGTGCAATATCAATTAATTCAAACACCACTGCGTCGGTTGAGAAGACTATGTTGCCTTCACTGAGTTTATATGATACAACCTGAGCTCTTTGAGCGGCCTCAAGTTTGTTCCTTAGCATTTTGTCAATGTTCAGGGCATAGTTTTCAAACTTCTGAGGTTCTGAACTTCCATGGCCATGCTTACCCTACAACCACTCCTCCCGTACCAGTAGTATGATTTAATCGAAAGATAAACAGTTTTCTTTTCACACCGGCACTCACGACCTGCGACCACGTGCAACAATGTTGCAATCAGTAAAAGTTGCAAAGTCATAAAATATAGCTTATAACAACGAATTGTCTACAATAAAAAAATAGGGACGACAATAAAACTAATTAAAATGTCATAAAAGGGTCTAAATTTAAGAATACTAAGCGTTAAAACATTTTTTTTAATTTCCGGACTAAACAAATCCAATATGGCGGCCAATATTGATTTCCTTTGTTCCACGTATGCACGCGGTTATTTATCTACAGTAACACAGGGCGAAAAAATAGGGAATTTGGGCAATGAACACTAATCCTGTCTTTCTCTTGAAGCTGTTCGTTGTATTGACGAATCTCCGTCACCAGAATAATGAATTAAAATATAAAAATTTAAGAGTTTAAAAATATACGTCCTATCACCACAACTTCCACCATCTTGGTACTGAAGAATTTGACAGATAACAGCGTTCTATACGGGTGACATGTAGAACGCTGTTTTTGTCAAATACTTCACGTAATGTTTAAGGCCAAATTTGATGTATTTTTTTTAAAGAAATCCTTTCAGTTATGCCTTTGCTTAACACACAATTATTTCTTTATAGAATTTTATTATTCGAAGATAATTATAAAGGTCATTTCCGCAGTCTGAAGTAAACTTTGTGATTTTTAGAGTTAATAATTCCGCAGATGTTAATTAGCGAAATTTTAAAGATTTATGACCGAGATATACAATTTCTTTGAAAAATCAGATATCTGCGTATGATTAAAACATTATTATTTCTTTATAAAAAAATATATAGTTCCAGATATACCCATTGAGAAAGTGTATAAGATTCAATACCGAGACAGATTTTTCTTATTGAATAGTACATATCTTTGTTTTTCTAAAGATTTATTATTTCTTTATTAATATATTTTATTAAAGCATCATTTTTAAGGTAATGTAAAAGCTCTAGCTGAAATAAAATTTGTGATTTTAACTAAAATTCATCCGGAAATATTTATACGCTAAGCTCTGTAAGATTACATGTATAAGCAAAGTTTTCTTAATAAATTAAAAAGTACATGTATATGGTTAAGTCTAAAACTGTGTAGTTTTTTATTAATATGTTTTATTTAAAAATCGCATTCAAACAAACATCTCTAGCCGTAAAATAATTTTGTGATTTTAAATTAACTAGTCCAGAGGATATTTATTAGCGAAAATGTGTAAGATGTCAGAACATGGCAGTTTTTTTAATTAAAAAGTGAATATCTGCTTTTGCTTATAACTTTAGTTTTATGTCCCCCACCACTATAGTGGGGGACATATTGTTTTTGCCCTGTTTGTTGGTTTGTTGGTTGGTTGGTTTGTTTGGTCAAACTTTAACATTTTGCAATAACTGTTGCAATATTGAAGATAGCAACTTGATATTTGGCATGCATGTGTATCTCATAGAGCTGCACATTTTGAGTGGTAAAAGGTCAAGGTCAAGGTCATCCTTCAAGGTCAAAGGTCAAATATATAGCTTCAAAGCGGCGCAAAGGGGACATAGTGTTTCTGACAAACACATATCTTGTTATTTTATCATTTAAATACCATTCTAATGTTAGTATCAACGTCTGTAGCCTGAACAAACTGTGTTTGTCTTGTTCTTAATATTTACTTAATTGTTTGCTTGCTTTACTTTATTTGCTTAATATAATCTAACTGCCTCACTCTATATTTGAATATGTGATTGGCAGATCGCTTGTAGCTGATGGCATCTTCGGTGGGTTGGCAAGGGCTGGCCTGCTGAATGGCTTCGGAAAGGACAGATAGATAAGCGCTGGTATTAAGTGCATCCTAGTTCTTACGATGGGGGCGCAGTATTTGATTTGCAGATCGCTTGTAGCGGATGGTATCTTCGGTGTGTTCGCAATGGCTGGCCTGCTGAGTGGCTTCGGAAAGTGCTCGCTCATCTCTTCTTCTGCCCTTCGTCATCTGTTATCACTCCTCCTGTTTTTGTCCTTTATTGGCCTCTCTGGCTTGGCAAACTTTCCTGCTAATCTCATGGTGATGGAGTACATTAACTGATCAACAAAATACTGACAGATAAACCGTACATTCGAACATGGTATAGTCAAATTATTTTTATCGCTTATGTAGAACATGTACATGTTTTTTCTCAGTGATGACGTTTGGATTGTAGTTGAGATGGAAAGTACAAATTGACCGACATTATTCTTGTGCGAATTGTAAACATATTTTTCTGTGTTTAAAACCTTTGACATCAATTGTGCTATGTCTCTTTTGCATGGAATTTCCTTCAAGTATTAAACATTTATATGTTTGAACTTTTTTGCAGAATAATTCCGTGATTTATTGTAGAATAACATCATTTATCGCAAAATAACCTATATTTAATTTACTTCATTCTCTACAGAAAACATGTTGCGGGTGGTGGAAAAATGAAAACTACCGGTAATTAAAATAAAGTGTATACTGATATTGTAAATTGCAGTTTAATTAAAAACCCATTTAATTCATACAGGTTCTATACTTTTGACCAAAATGCATCTGCAAGCCAAGTTAATGTTATAAGGCAAAGTGGAAATTATTGCTTATATAGGTGTATGCAAAGCATAAAAAAACTAGAGATTGGTCACAGACGTGACGTATACCCCCACATGATGCATTGACACATACTATTGTGCATGCTGTCATCAAAAAACAAGAGAAGCTAACGTATGGCGATTTTTAAGAATTAATATGCCATTATTATTTATGGTAATTTTGACCTTTGAAATCTTGAATTCTTTCGCATGACACGCCGTCCAATGACTGTGAACAAAATTAATGTACAGAGTCATTTAAAAATCTCACAATGAATGACATAGTTATGGTCCCGACAAGCTCATTTATGGCCATTTTAGACTTTTGAACACCAAGTGTGACCTTGACCTTGGCGATATTGACGTAATTCATAAGCATGACACACCGTCCAATGATTGTGAACAAATGTACCAAGTAATTTTAAAATTTCACAATGAATGACATAGTTTTGGCCCGGACAAGATCATTTATGGCCAGTTTTGAACTTTGAACTCAAAGTGTGACCTTGACCATGGATATATCGACGTTATTCTTTCACATGACACACCGTCCAATGATTGTGAACACATGTGCCTAGTAATTTAAAAATCTCACAATCAACGACATAGTTATGGCCTGGACATGCTCATTTATGGCCATTTTTTACTTTTGATCTCAAAGTGTGACCTTGGCCTTGGCGATATCGACGTTATTCTTTCGCGCGACACACCGTCCAATGATGGTGAACAAATGTACCAAACGATTTTAAAATCGTACAATGAATGACATAGTTATAGTCCGGACAAGCTCATTTATGGCCATTTTTGACATCTGAACTCAAAGTATGACCTTGACCTTGGAGATATCGACGTAATTCTTTCGCGCGACACACCGTCCAATTATGTAGAACAAATTTGCCAAACGATTTTAAAATCTCACAATGAACGACATAGTAATGGTCCGGACAAGCTCATTTATGGCGATGTTTTACATTTGAACTCAAAGTGTGACCTTGACCTAGGAGATATCGACGTAATTCTTTCGCGTGACACACCGTCAAATGATGGTAAACACATTTGCCAAATGATTTTAAAATCTCAAAATGAACGACATAGTTATGGCCCGGACAAGCACATTTATGGCCATTTTTGAATTTTGAATTTTGAACTCAATGTGTGTCCTTGACCTAGGAGATATTGACGTAATTTTTTCGCGCGACACACCGTCCAATAAGGTGAATAAATTTGCCGAATGATTTTAAAATGTCACAATAAACCACAAAGTTATGGCCCGGATAAGCTCATTTATGGTCATTTTTGACCTTTGAACTCAAAGTGTGACCTTGACCTTGGAGATATCGACGAAATTCTTTTGCGCGAACATCGTCCAATAATTGCGAACAAATTTGCCAAATTATTTTTTTAATCTCACAATAAATAACAAGTTATGGCCCGGACAAGCATTGGACCTTTGAACTCCAAGTGTGGCCTTAACCTTGGTGATATCGACGCACTTCTTTCACACGACACACCGCCCCATGTTGGTGAACAAATGTACAAAGTCATTTAAAATCTAACGATTCATGACATAGTTATAGTCCGGACAAACTTTCGGTTTAAAACACACTAAGCGACCCCGTGACTTAGTTTTTGTCCCGGCATGACCCATATTCAAACTTGACCTAGACATCATCTAGTTACAACTAGATACAACTTGTGATCAAGTTTGGTGAAGATCGGATGAAATTTTGAGACAGACCGACAGTCAGACCGACCGACAGACAGACCGACAACATGACTCCTATATAGCCCCCATTAATGGGGGTATATTAATGATAACAATAGTTTATGCAGTAATATGCAAGTATTACATTGTGATCGATGGGATAGAGTGTATTCAAATACACTGTAATTTATTACTAAAATAGCAGTCTATTACACATATTTTGCATAGCATCTTGTTGGGATTGTTTCAAACTGTATAATTAGTTTACACTTTGAAGCTTCTAGAAAACACTATATAACCATTGGTAGATTTTCATACAAAAAAATATCCATTTTAGGACACAGTTTCAATAATGGTATGGTGTTACTTTGAGTGTATCCTTCAGAAATCACTTAGTGTCAGATGAACATTTCTCATTATGAATCGACTAGCGCGTCTTAAATCTTCCTTGTTAAGGAGAACAATCGTAGTTATTTACTAGTGTTTGAAGTGTGCATACATTCCACTGTATTGAACCACTTTTTACAAAACATCTTCCTACAGGTTGAATTATTTAAAGAGGTTTCTTCGAGATTTAATTACAAAATGTCGAACTGAAAGACTTTATGGATTGAATAATATCTAGCTTCAATATTCCATTTGAAAGAGAATGTTGTCATCATCATAATCATCATCGCCATCATCATCATCATCAGCAGCAGCAGCAGCTGCAGCATCATCATCATCATCAGCAGCAGCAGCAGCAGCATCATACTACTGTATTGAACCACGATATTTACAAAAACATCCTCCTACATCATCATCATCATCATCATCATAATCATCATCATCATCATAAGCAGCAGCAGCATCAGCATCAGCATCATCATCATCAGCAGCAGCATCATCATCATCATCATCATCATCATCATGCCACTGTATTGAACCACTTAAACAATATTTAAAAAACATCCTTGTACATCATCATCAGCAGCAGCATCATCATCAGCAGCAGCAGCAGCA